>NW_015391773.1:57516-60873 GCF_001527695.2 Protobothrops mucrosquamatus | reverse complement strand
ACATATGTTCCAGAGGCAGGCAGTTCCACTGGTTAATTGTTCTCACTGTCAGGAAATTTCTCCTTAGTTCCAGGTTGCTTCTCTCCTTGATTAATTTCCATCCGTCGCTTCTTGTCCTGCCTTCAGGCGCTTTGGAGAATGGCTTGACTCCCTCTTCTTTGGGGCAGCCCCTGAGATATTGAAAGGCTGCTATCATGTCCCCCCTCGTCCTTCTCTTCATTAAACTAGACAGACTCAATTCCAGCAATCGTTCCTCATGTTTTAGCCTCCAGTCCCCTAATCATCTTTGTTGCTCTTCTCTGTACTCTTTCTAGAGTCTCAACATCTTTTTTATATCGTGGTGACCAAAACTGGATGCCGTATTCCAAGTGTGGCCTTACTAAGGCCTTGTAAAGTGGTATTAATACTTCACATGATCTTGATTCTGTCCCTCTGTTAATGCAGCCCAACACTATGTTGGCTTTTTTTTGCAGCTGCAGCAGATGGCTGGCTCATACTTAGGTGATTGTCCACTAGGACTCCGAGGTCCCTCTCACAGTTGCTACTATTGAGCAAGGTACCCCCTATACTATACCTGTGCATTTGGTTTTTCTTGCCTAAATGTAGAACCTTGCTTTTTTCACCATTGAATTTCATTTTGTTATTTTTGACAGAAGAAAAAAAAATTATACTTCTTCCCTTACAGGGATACATTTAACTTGGTAGGACATCCTTAGCCCTAAACTGAATTAACTCAATAATAGTAGTTTTGAATCAACTTCCAGTGTAGACTCGTAGTGGTTTATGGTTTGAGGAGAGGATGTGGAATTCAGTTCAGGAACTGACATGTTTTTCCCCTCCAAAGTTAACATTTTCTCCTTTGTTGTATAGCATCTTGAAAGTTTGGGTGGTTTTCGCTACTGGTATAAATATACCCTTTAGAACATTTATTTTTCTCTTGCCCCAGTGTAAAATAACTGTTGCTTTAAAATTTATAGCATAATTGGTTTAAACTTTACCATGTAATTTTATCTTTTAGTCAGAAAAAAAATTCCAAGGAAAGCTGATTCCTGGATAGCTATGCACCACATAACAGGGGAAAAAATTAATTAAAATTAAAGATAATTTGCAGACTTTTAATTGGTGTAATGACCAATGAGTTCCCTTTTTCAGACATTCAAGCTTCTGTTTCACTTTTTATAAGTCTTGTAAAAGTAGATAGATCTTTGTCCTTGGCCCTGGATATAGAGAAATCAATTCAAAGATATTTGAACGCTCTCCAAGTCTGAGGGTTGCAGCTGAGAATAAAAGTATTAAATAACTTGCCAATAACTACATCAACATCCATGGGGAATATTCCAATTTAATTGCAATTTTCTTTTTTTTTGAAACTTTGATGTTTGCTCCATGGCAGCAAGGAACAAATTACATGTTAGCAGTTGTGGTTTGACTTTTTTCTTCTTTGATTCACTCTCACAATACAGCGACTTTTGGCAACCAGCCTCCTCAAGTAGTTCCATGATTGTGATGTCTAATGCTCATTTCCTTCTGGAAAGTGCATTTAATACTCAGCTTGAGTGGCAGCGCCAGAAAGATTTTCCAAGGACAGAGGGAGATGTAAAGAGTCAGCCTTGAGTCACACTCAGCAATTCTTGAATTCAAGAATTATGGCCAAGTAAAGGCAATTATCATAGCAGGCACATATAATAACAATAACAACAACAACAATAATAATAATAATAATAATAAATTTGGAAGGGACCTTGGAGGTCATTAAGTCCAACCCCCTGCACAGGCAGGAACCCCTATACCATTTCGGACAAATGGCTGTCCAGTTTCTTCTTAAAGACTTTCAGTGTTGGAGCATTCACCGCTTCTGGAGGCAGGTTGTTCCACTGGTTAATTGTTCTAAATGTCAGGAAATTCCTCCTTAGTTCCAGGTTGCTTCTCTCTTTGGTTAGTTTCTACCCGTTGCTTCTTGTCCTGCCTTCAGGCGCTTTGGAGAAGAGCTTGACTCCCTCTTCTTTGGGGCAGCCCCTGAGATATTGGAACACTGCTATCATGTCCCCCCTCTTCCTTCTCTTCGTTAAACTAGACCTACCCAATTCCAGCAACCGTTCCTTGTATGTTTTAGCCTCCAGTCCCCTGACCATCTTTGTTGCTCTTCTCTGTACTCTTTCTAGAGTCTCAACATCTTTTTTACATCGTGGTGACCAAAACTGGATGCAGTATTCCAAGTGTGGCCTTACCAAGGCATTGTAAAGTGGTATTAATACTTCACGTGATCTTGATTCTATCCCTCTGTTAATGCAGCCCAGCACTGTGTTGGCTTTGTTGGCAGCTGCAGCATATTTAAGGGATTGTCCACTAGGACTCCGAGATCCCTCTCACAGTTACTACTATTGAGCAAGGTACCCCCTATACTATACCTGTGCATTTGGTTTTTCTTGCCTAAATGTAGAACCTTACTTACTATGTTATATACTGTACATACATCAATGTATTTTCTTCCGAAAACCTGTTTGCACGCTACCCTTAAGGCAAGGTTTTCCAAACTTGGCAACTTTACGACGGTGGACTTCAGTTCCCAGAATTCCCCATGGCTGGCTAGGGATTTTTGGGAGTTGAAGTCTGCCTGTCTTAAAGTTGCCAAGGTTGGAAAACTTTGCCTTAAGAGTAGGTAAGGAATTCTGGGAATTGGCAATCCCTGAGATATTGGAAGACTGCTATCATGTCATCCCGAGTCCTTCTTTTCATTAAACTAGACATAGCCAATTCCAGTAACTGTTCTTCATGTTTAGCCTCCAGTCCCCTAATCATCTTTGTTGCTCTTCTCTGGACTCTTTCTAGAGTCTCAACATCTTTTTTACATCGTGGTGACCAAAACTGGATGCCGCATTCCAAGTGTGCACTGTCTTGCATTATTTTTCTATGTCCAATAGGGCAGGGCTTTTCAACCTTTTCACCCATTGTACCACTTTTAGGATATGGCAATATCCGAGTATCACCAGTCGCCTAGCAAGGTGTCAAAAACTTGATGACCAAAAGGAAAAAAGGGATAAAGTACAGGTAGTCCTCGACTTACAACAGTTCGCTTAGTGACTGTCCGAAGTTACAATGGCACTGAAAAAAGTGCCCCCCAAGCCACAGCCGAGCAAGACACCTGCCTGCCCACCCGGTGGCGCTCTTCCTCCTGTCCGAGGTTTTCATTGTTGTGAGCATTTCTGTTGAGGATTGGCAGCGGGGGTGGGGTGGGGGGTGTTTGGTTTTTATTCCCCCCGTCTGCTGGGTGGTTGCAGCAGGTTTTGGTCACTTCACATGACCCTGGGACACTGTGACCGTCATAAATATGAATCAGTTGCCAAGCATCTGAATGTA
>NW_015391773.1:16145-57028 GCF_001527695.2 Protobothrops mucrosquamatus | reverse complement strand
CGGGGGTGGGGTGGGGGGTGTTTGGTTTTTATTCCCCCCGTCTGCTGGGTGGTTGCAGCAGGTTTTGGTCACTTCACATGACCCTGGGACACTGTGACCGTCATAAATATGAATCAGTTGCCAAGCATCTGAATGTAAATCACAAGACCCTGGAGATGCTGCAACATTCCAGCTGATCGGTGCTTCTTCTGGGCTCAGCGGAAGCACCAGGATCAGTGCCGAGCTTCAGCTGGAGCCTGGCGCTGATCCTGGTGCTTCCGCTGAGCCCTGACAGCCCCGGAGAAGCGCCAACTAGCTGGAAAGCGGCACTGATCCCGGTGCTTCCGCTGAGCCCTGACAGCCCTGCAGCTCCAGCCATCTCTCGCTCAGGCTTGTGCGGTGCTGCCACCGGTTCAGCTCATTCCCCTCCCCCGCTACCACTTTTCTAGGATGGTCACGTACCACCTGCCAGGTGCCAACGTACCACAGGTGGTACCCGTACCACTGGTTGAAAAGCCCTGCAATAGGGTAATTGGTTCCTGGCTCAACAGAAATAGGCAATGAAAAAAAATTTAAACATCAATTTTCATGTATACATTCCTGAAACGTAACAGTACAATTATGCTAAGATTAGGCTGATCATTTAAACATGTGGTTCACAAAGTCACAAGCCTAATTATAGAAAGCAACACACACATATATATATATATATATAAAATTATAGCACACATGCAGACATTTCAACATCTTGTTCTATTTTAGGGTTGATGAGACCATCTTCATGTCATTCAAGGACTTTGGGTCTAATTTTTTTTTTCTTCTCATCCGGTTTCTATCTTATTTTAAGGAAGATTACTCAGCATTGCTGAAAGGATGGATGTGTCACTTCTTTCGATGTATTGTGGAGTCATCGTCAACCTGGATTGTTCTGCTGAGCCACTTCTTGGCACGCCAAAAGGAAGTGACTTGCTGTTCGGCACATAAGTGTTTTGACACAAGGCTCTCATGGGTTTGATAATTTCCCCTTCCTCTGCGTTAAAATGTGTAAGGGGAGGGCAACTGGTAGAAGGTCTTCTGAATGGGAGCAAGAGGGGCATGTGGCCCTTAGTCACTGATGAACGGTGAGAGAAGGTACAGAATGGATGCTGTGGTGTCTGTTGCTCTTCTTCTTTAGGGAGACGGTCCCAGGCAAGGATGAGTGTGTGTGAAAATAATAATAATAATAATAATAATAACAACAACAACAACTTGAACACCATCATTGGCATTGACAAATTCGCCATTAGTCAACTGCAAAAGGCGGCCTTACTAGGAACTGCTTCCATCCTGTGACGATAACTGTAATACCATCAAACATCCACATCTGCCTATCCCAGGTCTGGATAGGTAGACAAAAATGCCAAATCCAGACTGAACATCTGGCTGACTGTGCGATGATCCATAATAATAATAATGTTGGAAGGGACCTTGGAGGTCATCTAGTCCAACCCCCTGCTCAGGCAGGAAACCCTAAACCATTACGGACAAATGGCTGTCCAGTTTCTTCTTTAAAACCTCCAGTGTTGGAGCACCCACCGCTTCTGGAGGTAGGTTGTTCCACTGGTTAATTGTTGTCATTGTCAGGAAATTTCTCCTGAGTTCTAGGTTGCTTTTCTAGTTTCCATCCGTTGCTTCTTGTCCTGCTTTCAGGGGCTTTGGAGGAGAGCTTGACTCCCTCTTCTTTGGGGCAGCCCCTGAGAGATTGGAACGCTGCTATCCTGTCCCCCCTCGTCCTTCTCTTTGTTAAACTAGACATTCCCAATTCCAGCAATGTTCCTTATATGATCAGTCCCCTGATCATCTTTGTGGCTCTTCTCTGGACTCTTTCTAGAGTCTCAAATAGCGGTCACGAGCACATAGTGTTGCCCTTGTGACATATATAAAAAGGACATATATAAAAAGGAGGTCTCTCTCTCTCTCTCTCTCTCTCTCTCTCTCTCTCTCTCTCTCTCTCTCTCTCTCTCTCCCTCTCTCTCTCCCTCTCTCTCTCCCCCTCTCTCTCACAGACACACAAACACACACACAGCCAATGTCCCTGCATCCAGGTCTATCTATCTATCTATCTATCTATCTATCTATCTATCTATCTATCTATCTATCTATCTATCTATCTATCTATCTATCTATCTATCTATCTATCTATCTATCTATCTATCTATCCATTCATCCATCTATTTATCTATCCACCCACCCACCCACCCACCCACCCTTCCGTCCGTCCGTCCGTCCGTCCGTCCGTCCGTCCATCCATCCATCCATCCATCCATCCATCCATCCATCCATCCATCCATCTATCTATCTAGATCGGGGGTAGGCAACCTCGGCTCTTTTATGACTCGTGGACTTCAACTCCCAGAATTCCTGAGTCAGCAAAGCTTTGCTGACTCAGGAATTCTGGGAGTTGAAGTCCACGAGTCATAAAAGAGCTGAGGTTGCCTAAATGTAGATAACTATATAAAATAACTATATGCTATACAAAATAGACAGACAGACAGATTACAGTGTCTTGCTCTGTAGGGCTTCTCTAGAGAAGACTTAAAATATAACAGTGTTTTCTGAAAGCAATCATGAGGCCAAATCGCAAAAATCAAATTCAGGAAAGTATAACCCTAGCAAAATATAATACCTATATCTGCGGAATTACTGTATTTGAAAGATAATAATGTATCAATCAATTTAAAGGGGAAGAAAGACATGTAATTGTTACCTACATGATGGTTAATGATTGTGGATGTTTCCATCTATAAGAATGTGATTATTTCTTGGAAAATCAGTTGTAGACCTGCTCCGGAGAAGTTAACGGCATAGCATGCAAAATATTATTAGGGGGCTTAAATCAGAAATCATTCCACCTATACAATAATGATAACATACTTGTGCAGATTAAAAGAGCAATAGATTCCGGAAACTGGAAAAAAAAAAGGGGAGAAAGAGAAAACTAATGTTAACTTTTAAAAGTTTTTTTTTAAAAACCCTCATGTTTTATAAAGAGATAATTTGCAATTTTTTTGTCCCTTTTTTATGTAAAGACATCGGCAAAATGTCCAGGCTGCCTTTGAAGTGAACAGATTCTACTTAAGACCTGTGGACTTCAACTCCTCAGAATTTCCCAGCCAGCCAGCCATGGTGGCTGGGGAATTCTGGGAGTTGAAGTCCACAGGTCTTAAGCCAGTGGTTCTCAACCTGTGGGTCGGGACCCCATTTGGGGTCGATCGACCATTTCACGGGGGTCGCCAAGCAAGGCTGTCCACCATTTTTTTTGTCCGCCATTTTTTCCCCCTTTTCCGGCGGGTGCCTTACCTCCCTTGGGCTGGGCCAGCTGGTGGTCGGCCTGCTCCGTCTCTGCCGTTTGCCAGCTACGCCTCGGCCGGCGCAGGGGGCGGAACCACGCATGCGCGGCGCTCCCGGGCAGAGAAAGTCCTCGACTTACGACCGGTTGGGTAGTCCTCGACTTACGACCGGTTTAGTCCTCGACTTACGACCAGTTTAGTCCTTGACTTACGACCGATTTAGTCCTCGACTTACGACCGGTTGGGGTCGCGGCATTAAAAAGGTTGAGAACCACTGTCTTAAGCCATCAAGTTTAGTGGGACAGTCAAGGTTGCTTTGAGTTGTTGTCATGCCTTAGATACCCCAGCAGATGGCAGCACATAGTTGATTGAGTCTAGGCTGGAAAAATCAGCAAGACACAGCCTTGGGGGAAGGGGGCACCCCACCTGCACCCCAATATCCCTGGGCTGTTGGCTAGACTGGGAAGTCCCGAAAACCAGGCAGTGGGAGCTCCTTGAATTATCAATGGCAAGAAAGCTGCCAGGAAGTATTCTTGAAGCCACCAGAATCTGACCTTGACGATGCTGCTTTACGCTTAAACCTCTCCTTACCACCTCAGTCTACAGATAGTCCTCAACCTACGACCACAATTGGGGACAGAATTTCTGCTGCTAAGCAAGGTGGTTGTTAAGGGAGCCACGCTTGACTTTATGATCTTCTTTTGCTTTGGTTGTTAAGCGAATCACAGGTTGCAAATGGGGATCCCATTGCCCCAGGATAATAATAATAATAATAATAAAGTTGGAAGGGACCTTGGAGATCATCGAGTCCAACCCCCTGCTCAGGCAGGAAACCCTATACCATTTCGGGCAAATGGCTGTCCAGTCTCTCCTTAAAAACTTCCAGTGTTGGAGCATTCACCGCTTCTGGAGGCAGGTTGTTCCACTGGTTAATTGTTCTCATTGTCAGGAAATTTCTCCTTTGTTCTCGGTTGCTTCTCTCCTTGATTAGTTTCCATCCGTTGCTTCTTGTCCTTCCTTCAGGCGCTTTGGAGAATAGCTTGACTCCCTCTTCTTTGGGGCAGCCCCTGAGATATTGGAACACTGCTATCCTGTCCCCCCTCGCCCTTGTCTTCATTAAACTAGATATACCCAATTCCAGCAACCGTTCCTTGTATGTTTTAGCCTCCAGTCCCCTGATCATCTTTGTGGCTCTTCTCTGCACTCTTTCTAGAGTCTCAACATCTTTTTTACATCGATGTTGCAATCTTCGTAAAGAGAGGCCTGTGGCCAAGGAGCTGAATTTTGATCACGTGGTGACGGGGGTGCTCTGAGGGTCAGAACTACGGGGACTAGTTGTAAATCAGATTTTTTTCAGTGCTGTTGTCAACGCTGCAACGAATTTGGCCGAAGCCATTTCTACTTCAGTTTTCGGTTGCCACGGTACGGGAGGGAGGGATGCGTGCTTTTAAGGTTAAGACAAAATAATAAATTTGTCCCGTGGGAACCAAGGTCATTGCTGATTGCATTTTGGCTGGGCTACAGCTTTGGTTAGAAAGCCCATGCAAATAGTTAATTGGGGAATGTGATTTACGACATCGTGCTGGGGGTGGGAAGTTCAACTTTGCAACATTGTAACCTTTGGGAGGAAACTTGGTTTCACTTTTGATCCTGCCGATACTTTGTAGCCAATAAATATGTTCTTTAAGGAAACTTTTTTGCCTTGTTCTGTTTTTACTGGTCTCATCTATCGGAACCATGACAGCTGTTCCAAGTTCAGACAGTTGCTAAATGAATGACTGTAAGTTGAGGACTATGATGCATCTTGAACTACAGGTCGCTCTTGACTTAGGTCACAATGGAGTCCAAAATTTATGTTGCTAAGTAAGACATTTTCCAACTTTTCTTGCCACAGTTGTTAGGTTGATCACTGTGGTTAATAATAATAATAATGATAATAAAGTTGGAAGGGACCTTGGAGGTCATCTAGTCCAACCCCCTGCTCAGGCAGGAAACCCTACACCATTTCAGACAAAGGGCTGTTCAGTCTCTTCTTAAAAACTTCCAGTGTTGGAGCATTCACCGCTTCTGGAGGCAGGTTGTTCCCCTGCTTAATTGTTCTAACTGCCAGGAAGTTTCTCCTTAGTTCTAGGTTGCTTCTCTCCTTGATAATGTTGGAAGGGACCTTGGAGGTGATCTAGTCCAACTCCCTGCTCAGGCAGGAAACCCTATACCATTTCAGACAAATGGCTATCCAGTCCCTTCTTACAAAGTTCCAGTGTTGGCGCATTCACCGCTTCTGGAGGCAGGTTGTTCCGCTGGTTGATTGTTCTAACTGTCAGGAAGTTTCTCCTTAGTTCTAGGATGCTTCTCTCCTTGGTGAGTTTCCATCTGTTGTTAAGTTAGTAAGTGAATTTGGCTTCTCCATTGACTTTGCTCGTCAGAAGATCGCAAAAGGGGATCACCTGACCCCAGGACACTGCGACCGTCGTAAACACGAATCAGTTGCCAAGCATCTGAATTTTGATCACATGGGGACACAGCGACGGTCGTAAGTGTGAAAAACAGTCCTAAGTCACTTTTTTTCAGGGCCGTTGTAACTCCAAACTATCACTAAATGAACTGTTATAAGTTGAGGATTATCTGTAGTTGGTTGAACTGGTGTTCGCTTCCCCATCTTTCGTTCTTTCCCCATTTATAATAATAATAATAAAGTTGGAAGGGACCTTGGAGGTCATCGAGTCCAACCCCCTGCTCAGGCAGGAACCCTATACCATTTCAGACAAATGGCTGTCCAGTCTCTTCTTAAAAACTTCCAGTGTTGGAGCATTCACCACTTCTGGAGGCAGGTTGTTCCACTGGTTAATTGTTCTAACTGTCAGGAAGTTTTTCCTTAGTTCTAGGTTGCTTCTCTCCTTGATCAGTTTCCATCCGTTGCTTCTCGTCCTGCCTTCAGGCGCCTTGGAGAATAGCTTGACTCCCTCTTCTTTGGGGCAGCCCCTGAGATATTGGAAGACTGCTATCATGTCCCCCCTCGTCCTTCTCTTCGTTAAACTAGACATACCCAATTCCAGCAACCGTTCCTCATATGTTTTAGCCTCCAGTCCCCTAATCATCTTTGTTGCTCTTCTCTGTACTCTTTCTAGAGTCTCAACATCTTTTTTACAAAACTGGATGCTGTATTCCAAGTGTGGCCTTACTAAGGCCTTGCAAAGTGGTATTAATATTTCACATGATCTTGATTCTATCCCTCTGTTAATGCAGCCCAGCTCTGTGTTGGCTTTTTTGGCAGATAAGATATGAACTAGTTCCTCAAACGAAGAGGCCGAGAATCATCCCTGTTTATTACAACATTTCTACAGGAATCCACTCTTTGAGGGATTTTAGTTTTACGGCTCTTTTAATTTCATCCTGCTGAGCATCTGGTTTTCTTCCTAACTGCTGAAGTTAGGAAGAATGAGTTGTTTACCATGATCAATCGATCCTAATCCGATGAGCCAACAGTTTTAGAATTGCTCTCTTGATACAGGCTGAAATGTGGTTAGGTATGTTACCTGTTTCAAAAAAAAAAAAAAAAAAGCCTTACGTTTTTAAAATTTCCAGCCTTATCTTAACAATTAAATTAAGCAGCCTCTGGGACTTTACCACACTGTGCTCTTCTAGCAATTATGCTGACCATATGAGAATCCGCTAGATCATCATTTATTTCTGAAACAGTCCCACGCTCATTCATGAAGTTGAATTTCTGCAAATAGTTCTGGGGTTTCCAGGCTACCCTCCGAGGCTTGCGGTAGGGGAGCATCAACTTTCGAAAGTCAATCCGAGATCTTGCGGTCGACCTTATCCCATCATCTTGATCGATTGCTGCCTTCTGCGCTTCTTGGGGCTTCCCTCGAAGAGTGTGTGCCTCATCCTCACGGGGTGAAAAATGCACCCGTGGGAAGCAGCGACCCGTAGGGCTGCCAGCTGTTTTCCAAGCCTCATTCCAGGTGTTGGGTTGGAGTGTAAAAGGTCAAAGGTCTGCCTCCGTTGCTTAGGAACCCATCTGGATCTTTAAAAGATGTGTTTGTTGGCTTCCTACTCTGTGAAATGATTTCCTAAGAAAAGGAACTTGGTGCCAAGTCTTTCTGTCTTTAGGGAAGGATTTTACTTTTGAGCAAGGCTGCTTCTGTTGTAATTAATAGTTGATTTGCCTGCTTGAAAGCAGAGCTTAACAAAAGCTTAGCGGTTCAACCTACCGGTAAGTGGGGGCAGCAGATGGTTCTTTTGATTTATGGCTCCTATTCCAAAGGTGCTTTTTTCAGGAGGCAACTGGACTTTCTTGTTTTTCTTTGAAGAAATTTTGCTTCTCATCCAAGAAGCTTCTTCAGCTCTGACCGGATTTTTTGGGGGGGGGGGGGGAAGAGAGCTGAAGAAGCTTCTTGGATGAGAAGCGAAACGTCTTCAAAGAAAGAGTCCAGAGAAGAGCAACAAAGATGATTAGGGGACTGGAGGCTAAAACATATAAGGAAAGGCTGCTGGAATTGGGTATGTCTAGTTTAACGAAGAGAAGGACGAGGGGGGACAGGATGGCAGTCTTCCAATCTCTCAGGGGCTGCCACAAAGAAGAGGGAGTCAAGCTATTCTCCAAAGCGCCTGAAGGCAGGACGAGAAGCAACGGATGGAAACTAATCAAGGACAGAAGCAACCTAGAACTAAGGAGAAACTTCCTGACAGTTAGAACAATTAACCAGTGGAACAACCTGCCTCCAGAAGTGGTGAATCCTCCAATACTGGAAGTTTTTAAGAAGAGACTGGACAGCCATTGGTCTGAAATGGTATAGGGTTTCCTGCCTGAGCAGGGGGTTGGACTTGATGACCTCCAAGGTCCCTTCCAACCTTATTATTATTATTATTATTATTATTATTATTATTATTATTATTATTATTATTATTAATAATAATAATAATAATAATAATAATAATAATAATAATAAATTAATTAAAACAAGAAAGTCCAGTTGCGTCGTGAAAAAGCATCTTTGGGAAAACTATGACCTGCATGACTGAGAATCTCCATAGACCTATGGCTTCCTATTCTTCCGAGGTGGTATTCAGAATTAAAAAAATAAATAAAATCTGATGATGTATGAAACCATAGCTTTTTTTTTTCACCACCGTGAGCTTACTAAGTCACAATTGACCATACATTGGCCACTGACTAAAGAAGATAGTTGAAACTAATTATATGGAGCCAGTTTGGTACAGTGGTTAAGGTGCTGGTCTAGAAACTGCGAGACAATTGAGTTCTAGTTCAGGGGCTGCCACAGAGAAGAGGGGGGTCAACCTAACTTCCAAAGCGCCTGAGGGCAGGACAAGAAGCAACGGATGGAAACTAATCAAGGAGAGAAGCAACCTGGAATTAAGGAGAAACTTCCTGACAGTGAGAACAATTAACCAGTGGAACAACCTGCCTCCAGAAGCTGTGAATGCTCCAACACTGGAAGTTTTTAAGAAGAGACTGGACAGCCATTTGTCCGAAATGGGATAGGGTTTCCTGCCTGAGCAGGGGGTTGGATTAGATGACCTCCAAGGTCCCTTCCAACTTTATTATTATTATTAAGCTGCTTGGATGGGAAGTGAAACGTCTTCAAGCAAAAACCAAGTCCAGATGCCCAATAGTAGCAACTGTGAGATCTGGAGGCTAAAACATATAAGGAACGGTTGCTGGAATTGGGTCTGTCTAGTTTAACGAAGAGAAGGACGAGGGGGGACATGATAGCAGTCTTCCAGTATCTCAGGGGCTGCCACAAAGAAGAGGGAGTCAAGCTATTTTCCAAAGCGCCTGAAGGCAGGACAAGAAGCAACGGATGGAAACTAATCAAGGAGAGAAGCAACCTAGAACTAAGGAGAAACTTCTTGACAGTGAGAACAATTAACCAGTGGAACAACCTGCCTCCAGAAGTGGTGAATGCTCCAACACGGGAAGTTTTCAAGAAGAGACTGGACAGCCATTTGTCCGAAATGGCATAGGTTTCCTGCCTAAGCAGGGGGTTGGACTAGATGACCTCCAAGGTCCCTTCCAACTTTATCATTATTACTATTACTATTATTATTATTATTATACCCATATTAGGCATGAAAGCCAGCTAGGTGAATCTGAGCCAATCAGCAGGAGATTGTGAATTCTAGTCCCGCCTTAGGCGCACAAAAGCCGGCTGGGTGACTTTGAGCCAATTGCTTTCTTTAAGTCCAGCCCACCACACAGGGTTGTGCTTAGCAATAGCCCTTAGACTTATATACCGCTTCACGGTGCTTCACAGCCCTCTCTCAGCGGTTTACACAGTCAGCATGTTGCCCGCAACAATCTGGGTCCTCATTTTACCGACCTCGGAAGGATGGAAGGCTGAGTCAACCTTAAGCCAGTCAGGATCGAACTGATGGCAGTCAGAAGAATTAGCCTGCAATATTACATCCATCAGAGAGGGAAAGGAAAAGGAGGGAGGCAGGGAAGGAGGGAGAGAGAGAGGAAGGAAGGAAGGAAGGAAGGAAGGAAGGAAGGAAGGAAGGAAGGAAGGAAGGAAAAATATTGCAATAGCCCTTAGACTTATATACCGCTTCACAGTGCTTTTACAGCCCTCTCTGAGCAGTTTAAAGAGTCAGCCTCTTGCCCCTCCCCCAACAATCTGGGTCCTCATTTTAACCGACCTCGGAAGGATGGAAGGCTGAGTCAACCTTGAGCCGGTCAGGATCGAACTGCTGGCAGTCGGCAGTCAGCAAAATTAGCCTGCAGCACTGCATTCTAACCCCTGTGCCACCAAGTTGTAGGAAAAATAGGAGGATGAAGGAGGAATAATAATAATAATAATAATAATAATAATAATAATAATAATAATAATAATAATAATAATAATAATAATAATAATAAAAAGTTGGAAGGGACCTTGGAGGTCATCTAGTCCAACCCCCTGCTCAGGCAGGAAACCTTATACCATTTCAGACAAATGGCTGTCCAGTCTCTTCTTAAAAACGTCCAGTGTTGGAGCATTCACCACTTCTGGAGGCAGGTTGTTCCACTGGTTAATTGTTCTAACTGTCAGGAAGTTTCTCCTTAGTTCCAGGTTGCTTCTCTCCTTGATTAGTTTCCATCCGTTGCTTCTTGTCCTGCCTTCAGGCGCTTTGGAGAGTAGCTTGACTCCCTCTTCTTTGGGGCAGCCCCTGAGAGATTGGAAGACTGCTATCATGTCCCCCCTCGTCCTTCTCTTCCTTAAACTAGACATACCCAATTCCAGCAGCCTTTCCTTATATGCTTTGGCCTCCAGTCCCCTGATCATCTTTGTTGCTGTTCTCTGCACTCTTTCTAGAGTCTCAGCATCTTTTTAGAATTAGAATACTATCTTGAGTTACCTATAAAGTAATAAAAGTGGGATAAAAATCTACTAAATAAATAAGTAACGGAACATGTCATTTATTGGAAAAAAATATTAATATTGTTAAATAATTGAATAAAAATAATAAGATTGGTCTTTAGACAGATCAAAGGCAGGCAATCCATAGGCCCCCAGGACCATTTTGCTCCTCTGCGTGAACAAACAGTATTTCAATAGTGTGTGGTGTTGTTTTTTTTTTGTTTTAAAATGCCAAACAAAGGCTAAAATAGATACGGAGATAGATGTGCTAATTTTGATAAACTCATCAAAAATAGCAAAAAAACAAACAAAACAAAACCCCAAAACCAACCCATGGATTTTGTTGCCACCATCCTCCAGGGCCTAAAGTAAAAATAAATAAATAAAGAGGATTTGACTGGGGGGGGGAAAATGCTGACAATTTCCAATACAGGTAAACCGATGACAAAAGTTAAGGATGCTGTATGTGAATGGTACATTTCAATTCCTTGACAGATTAAAAACCATTTTTTTTGCAATGGTTTCATTAGACCATCTCTCTAAAAGGTGATATAGCTGGGGTTAAAATATAAAAAAAAGATATTTTCCTGCCAAGAAACTCCAGCTGAACTTTCGCTATAAAAAACGGATGGAAAATTCACTGTTGACAAAACCCACAACTCCTTTTTAAATCAACAAAGCTTGTTCCAAAACAAAGACTATTTTTAAAAAAATTGACTAGAAACACACAGCCCTTGGGATTTCCAGAAAGACTCTTTTGTATACAGTGGTTTCTTTTGAGTGATATTCCAGGTACTGCAATTATTACATTCCTTCTTCTGCCTTATTTAATTAAAGCTGATTCTACCCGGGTCCTTCAAAGCCCTTCATTGTTGATCATCCAGACAGCAGGATGTGAATCATGGATTTATTATTATTATTTATAGTACCACATTAAGAGAGGACCAGTCTGCAGATTTAATCAGATTTTTTTTTCCAGTTTACACCAAAATGAAACAGAAAGAGAGAAAAAAAACCAATTACGAAGAGAAGTACAGGGCTCTTAAACACACAATAATTTAAGATACTGCAAAGTTTCAAGCACAAGCTGGTGTTCAGCCTGTTATACAGAACACAGAATAATGTAATTGGAAGGGACTCTGGAGGTCTTCTAGTCCAGCCCCCTGCTCAGGCAGGAGATCCTATACCGTTCTGGACAAATGGCTGNACGTTGGATTTCTGTTTGTTAAGTTCCATCCGTTACTTCTTGTTCTGCCTTCTGGGGGGCTAACTGTCAGGAATAGGTTGACCCCTCCTTTGTGGGACAGCCCTTCAAAAATTACAAGACTGCTATCATGACACCCCTCGTCCTTCTCTTCGTTACACTAGACATCCCCAGTTCCTTCAACTGTTCCTCTTAAGGTTTATCTTAGTTGCTCTTCTCTGCACTCTTTCTAGAATCGCATCTTTTTTACATGGTGGTGACCAAAACTGGATGCAGTATTCCAAGTGTGGTCTTACCAGTGCAATATAAAATGATACTATAATAATAATATTAATGATAAAGTTGGAAGGGACCTTGGAGGTCATCTAGTCCAACCCCCTGCTCAGGCAGGAAACCCTATACCATTTCAGAGAAATGGCTGCCCAGTTTCTTCTTAAAAACTTCCAGTGTTGGCGCATTCACCGCTTCTGGAGGCAGGTTGTTCCACTGGTTAATTGTTCTGTCAGGAAATTTCTTTTTAATTCCAGATTGCTTCTCTCCTTGATGAGTTTCCACCCGTTGCTTCTTGTCCTGTCCTTCAGGGGCTTTGGAGAATAGCTTGACTCCCTCTTCTTTGGGGCAGCCCCTGAGATATTGGAACCCTGCTATCATGTACCCCCTCGTCCTTCTCTTCATTAAACTAGACATACCCAATTCCAGCAACCGTTCCTTATATGTTTTAGCCTCCAGTCTCCTGATCATCTTGATATTGTAGGAAGTCAACCCCACCCCCACCCAGAGAATGAAATATTTTGGGGAATATTAAAAGAGGCAGGATAGAATATTTCCCCTGAAGGAGAAATGGAGAAAAAAAACAACCCAAAACAGCCCTAGTCTCCCTTCCCTCAGGCAGAAACCTCCATCTTTAGAAATGGATATTTGGTAATCCATTCAGGAAGACTTGGGGTACATTATTCATAAGCAGAACGCCTTCAGCCCCCATAGCTGATGGGATTAAGAATTTACCTTCCCGCACCCAGCTCCAAGGACAGGGCATGACCTCCCAGCCACAATGGGAGTTCGACAACAATATTTGGAATACCAAAAGGGCACACTCAAGTACATTTCACAGGAGCAAGTATCCCAAATACGAAGCCCACAGAAAGTATAAAAACTCACCTACTCTCAACTCCATTTCGTCAGCTGTCCCAGAACTGCATGCTGTTGCTGGTTCTGCTCATCAATAAACAGGAATTTTCTTTCTTAAGCAGCCTCCATTTTATTCCCAGCTTGGAACTGGACCTGATTTTTCTTTCAACAATATCATCCCTCTGTTAATGCGTCTAGAACACATTTGATCAGGATGGTATAAGGATTCCTGTCTTGAGCAGGGAATTGGACTAGAAGACCTCCAGGGTCCCTTCCGGCCCTATAATTTCAAACTTCTATGAAGGCTAGTAAAAAGGTCACCTTGAGAAATGGTGATAAAGTCAATCAGTTCTAACTCCATGCCTGATTTGTGAACCTTTTTTTCTCATGCATCATTATTAGGTCAAAGTTGCGTTTTAGAGTAGTGTTTTTGCAACATCAGCAACTTCTAAGATTCTGGACTTCTAGAATTCCTCAGCCGGGATGGCTGAGATGAGCTAGTTTGATCAGCAATGGGGCATTGCTGACGAATGAAGATGTTTCTTTTTGCAAGGTGAATAAGTGACACTGTGGGTATTGCCCATGTAGTTAAGAGGGCAAAATTGGCGTTGGTGTTTTGTCACAATTTGCTTCCCGAATCTGGGCCCTTACAACATGATTGTCAACGCTGCTAACATCAAATGTTTTTGCTTTGACATCAGCTGGAGATGCAGCCATTTTCTTCTTATGCTTTACTCTTAAGAGTTATAATAATAATAATAATAATAGTAAAGTTGGAAGGGACCTTGAAGGTCATCTAGTCCAACCCCCTGCTCAGGCAGGAAACCCTATACCATTTCGGACAAATGGCTGTCCAGTCTCTTCTTAAAAACTTCCAGTGTTGGAGCATTCACCGCTTCTGGAGGCAGGTTGTTCCACTGGTTAATTGTTCTCACTGTCAGNACCCAATTCCAGCAGCTGTTCCTTATATGCTTTAGCCTCCAGTCCCCTAATCATCTTTGTTGCTCTTCTCTGTACTCTTTCTAAAGTCTCAACATCTTTTTTACATCGCGGTGACCAAAACTGGATGCAGTATTCCAAGTGTGGCCTTACCAAGGCATTGTAAAGTGGTATTAACACTTCACGTGATCTTGATTCTATCTCTCTGTTAATGCAGCCTAGCACTGTGTTGGCCTTTTTGGCAGCTGCAGCACACAGAGCTAGAGTTAGATGATGCTGGGGGGAGGAATGTGCATGAGAGTTTAGCTAGACATAACAATACTGGACCTAGTGTGAGAACCAAGGTTATTGAAATAAGAGCTGATAAGAATTGGCGGGCTGGAGAACTGGAGGGAAAGCCTGGATTTCAAGCTAATTGGAGAATGTGATTTATGACAGTTAATTGGAGGAGGGAATTGTTGGTTTGAAACTATGTGCTCGGGGGAGGGGAACTCAGTTTTTTGGCTTTGATTGTGTTAGTGCCGATGCTATGCTTCTCAAATAAAGATTTTTTTAAGCTAATAAACAATGCCTCGAAGTTCTTGGAAGAGTTTCATCTGTCAGAACCATAACAATGATCTCTTGTTGTTGATTAGTATCTGTTGGTTAGTATCGGTAAGCAGTCTGTGAAGTCATTGTTCAGAATGGATTTTAGTTGACTGAGGGATGCAACTGGCTGTTTTTAACTGGCACGGGAGAGGACTCATTTTCTGTCTCCTGGATTGTTTTATAGGCAATGATTTCTGGGAATATCAGAATAACAAGAGTTGGGAGAGGCCTTGGAGATCATCTAGTCCAGGAATGTCAATTTCATTGAGGGCCGCATCAGCATTGCGGTTGTCCTCGGGGTGGTGGTGGTAGGTGTGGCCAGGGTGGGCATGGACTGGGTGGGCGTGGCTGGAGTGGGCATGGCCTACTGGGTGGGCGTGGCTAGCTCTACATCATTCACGTCAAGGGTGCCTGTTGGGGGCCTGGGCAGGAGTGGGACAGATCTGAGGGTCTCTGGCAGAAGGGGGTGGGACCAGGGCAAGCGCCAAGGCATGGTCCACTGGAAGAGCCTGCTGAAACCCCTCCCCCAGAGCCCATCAAGCCAGATATGTGAAGTAGGCGAGGGCCATTTGCTGGCCACTTCCAGGCGATGGTCCATTTCTTCATTCCTCACAAAGGGGGACACCTCCCCAGCATGCACCCAGGGGACGGGGCCGACACGGCAGGGGCTGGTTCCTCGCTGTTTCCAGACGGCCTTGTGGAGCTAAGACTGAATACGTTTCAGCATAGATGGCCACCACAAAATTGTACATTGGCTCCCGGCTGGCCAGGGCCAGGACCAAGGCAGAGGGGGCCGTTCCCTCACTGTTTCCAGGATGGCTTCGCGGGTCACATGAAACCACGTCGTAGACTGTATCCAGGCCCCGGGCCTTGTGTTTAACATGTCTGTTCTAGTTGAACCTCTTGCTCAGGCAGGAAACCCTATACCATTTCAGACAATCTCTTCTTAAAAACCTCCAGTGATGGAGCACTCACAACTTCTGGAGGCCAGCTGTTCCACTGGTTAATTGTTCTAACTGTCAAGAAATTTCTCCTTGGTTCTAAGTTGCTTCTCTCCTTGATTAATTCCATCCATTGCTTCTTGTCCTGCCCTCAGGAGCTTTGGAAAATAGCTTGACTCCCTTGTTTGTGGCAATATTCATCCCCTCGTCCTTCTTTTCATTAAACTAGACACACCGAATTCCTGCAACCATTCTTCATTATGTTTTAGCCTCCAGTCCCCTAATCATCTTTGTCGCTCTTCTCTGCACTCTTTCTAGAGTCTCAACATCTTTTTATATTATGGTGAGCAAAACTGGATGCCATATTCCAAGTGTGGCTTTACCAAGGCATTATAAAATGCTATATATATCCTATACCATTTCAGACAAATGGCTATCTAATCTGTTCTTTAAAACCTCCACAACTTCAGGAAATTTCTCCTTAGTTTGAGGTTGGTTCTATCCTAGTTTAGCTTCACGGGCTGGAAAGAATTGACTTTCAGTGAGTTTATACTTGCAGGACAAGATCAGTTCTAACAGCTCTCTGGTGGTATTGCAGAACGTTTTATGAATAATCTTGAAGGAATTCTGACCTGCCAGGTGACTACAGGAAAGCCATTGTTATCCCCATCTGGGAAAAAGGGGGGACAGGAAGAGCCAACAAATTATGCAGCGGTAACTGAAATGGCTACCTGGGCAAATTCCAGAACAAATCATTCAAAGACTGATCGGAAAACAGCTTGAAAAATAACACAATTTGCAGTTAACAGTGTTAGCGTGGATTTGCCATGAAGAAATCTTGTTAGGTTCTCTTTGTTTAGTTCTCGTTGATCGTCTTTCAGTAGATTCTTCGATCTGAAAGCAGCTTGAAAAACCATACACTTGCAGTTACAGAATTAGCGTGGATTTATCCAGAATGAACTTTTATTAAGGTTCATTTTAGCCCTCCTTGATCTTTGGTACATTGTGAGAATCTGCAGGCAAGACTGTATCTTGAGATCAGCAAAACTGTGGCCAAGGATCTCATAAAGTGATTTTGAAACTAGTCAAGTAAGCAAAGTTTCAGGTGAGAGGGTGGAGTCAAAGGATAGTAGATCAAATCTCTCCATCGACTGATTTTTTTGACTTGAGCTGACAAATTACATTGAATAATTTCATGTGAATTGATTCCCAGACCTTTTGCCCAAGTAGACCAATAATTATAATTTTATATATATAATTATATTCTGACAATGAGAACAATCAACCGATGGAACAGATTGCCTTCAGAAGTTGTGGGAGCTTCATCACTGGAAGCTATATTCAGTATATAGCAGTATAAAAACAATCAAACGTATTTGCTGTAGAAAAGAGTTGATTCTTTCCAAATCAAATTGTCTGGAACGCTGTGAGACCTCCAATTGTTGAAATCAGTGGGATTTTATAGTTATGGTCTTCCTTGCTAAAGAATTGCTGGAATTGGGGATGTCTAGTTTAATGAAAAGAAGGACGAGGGGGGACATGATAGCAGCCTTCCAATATCTCAGGCGCTGCCCCAAAGAAGAGGGAGTCAAGCTATTCTCCAAGGCACCTGAAGGCAGAACGAGAAACAACGGGTGGAAACTCATCAAGGAGAGAAGCAACCTAGAACTAAGGAGAAATTTCCTGACAGTGAGAACAATTAACCAGTGGAACTACTTGCTTCCAGAAGCTGTGGATGCTCCATCACTGGAGGTTTTCAAGAAGAGACTGGACTGCCATCTGTCAGAAATGGTGTAGGGTCCCCTGCCTTGGCAGGGGGCTGGACTAGTTGACCTACAAGGTCCCTTCCGACTCTGTTACTCTATTACTGTCATATGTGATTAAAAAAAAAAATTGAGTCCCATTGGTTCAACAGGCTAAGTTAAATAAGATTGTCCAATTCATGGACCTGGACAGCTAATAATGTGGCCCCACAAGATCGTAAAAAATATAAAGACAATAAAGGGAGTTTGCGGTTTAAATATATTAACTGTATTATATATTTTTATATGGCCCAAGACTATTCCTCTTCACTCGATGTGCCCCAGGCAAGCCAAAAGGTTGGACGACCATGTTGTAAATGGATCTGATCTGACATGCATTTTCAAACGGTGGAGAAGAGGTGCATAAGTCCAGTTCTCTTCGTGACCCCATGGACCGTACTATGCCAGGCCCGCCGTCCCCCCACTGTCTCCCAGAGTTTGAACCAAATTCACGTTTGTTGCATCAATGACCCTATCTAACCTTCTCATTCTCTGGCATCCCCTTCTCCTTTTGCCTTCCATCTTTCCCAGGGAGTCTTCAAACTTGGTCCTTTTATGACTTGTGGACTTCAACTCCCAGAATTCTGGGAGTTGAAGTCCACAAGTCATAAAAGGGCCAAGTTTGAAGACCCCTGATCTTTCCCAACACCAGGACCTTCTCCACGGAGCCCTCTTCTCATTAAGAGGGCAAATTATTTGAGCCTTTAGCTTCAGGGTCTGTCCTTCCAGAGAACGGTCAGGGTTGATTCCCTTTAGGATTGACCGATTGGATCTCCTTGCAGTCCAAGGGAATCTCTCAAGAGTCTTCTCCAGCAGCACAATTTGCAAGCATCAATTCTTCCATGCTCAGCTTTCCCGTGTGGTCCAAGTCTCACAGCCATACATGACTCCTGGAAAAACCATAGCTTTGACTGTATGAAAAATGTCTGCCCTTGAGAAAAGGTGAGAGAGACAAGAGTGAGAGAGAAAAAAGGTCAGATGGGAGGCAACCACGACACAAGGGACCGTAGGACAAGGCTTTTCAACCAGTGGTACGGGTACCACCTGTGGTACATTGGCACCTGGCAGGTGGTACGCGACCATCCTAGAAAAGTGGTAGCGGGGGAGGGGAATGAGCTGAACCGGTGGCAGCACCACACAAGCCTGAGTGAGAGATGGCTGGAGCTGCAGGGCTGTCAGGGCTCAGCGGAAGCGCCAGGATCAGCGCCAGGCTCCAGCTGGAGCTCGGCGCTGATCCTGGCACTTCCGCTGAGCCCAGAAGAAGCACCGATCAGCTGGAATGTTGCAGCATCTCCAGGGTCTTGTGATTTACATTCAGAGGCTTGGCAACTGATTCATATTTATGACGGTCACAGTGTCATGTGAAGTGACCAAAACCTGCTGCAACCACCCAGCAGACGGGGGGAATAAAAACCACACACACCCCACCCCCACTGCCAATCCTCAACAGAAATGCTCGCAACAATGGAAACCTCAGATAGGAGGAAGAGCGCCGCCAGGTGGGCAGGCAGGTGCCTTGCTCGGCTGTGGCTTGGGGGGCACTTTTTTCAGTGCCATTGTAACTTCGAACAGTCACTAAGCGAACTGTTGTAAGTCGAGGACTACCTGTACTTCATCACCTTTTTCCTTTTTTGGGGGGTGTCATCAAGTTTTTCACACCTTGCTAGGCAACTGTTGGTACTCGGATATTGCCATATCCTAAAAGTGGTACAATGGGTGAAAAGGTTGAAAAGCCCTGTAGGACACAGAACGAAGCCTTAAATTACAGGAAGGTCAATTTCGGTGAGCTGAAGGGTAATTTACTGAAAGAGGTCAAAGAGCAGATAATCCTGTGTCAGGAATGCTTTAATCTGAATTCTTGGGACAGACTAGGGGGTGGATGTCATCATCTCAACATTCCAGTCCCACTCCAGAATTTTTGCAATGTTGATAAGAAAGCTTGCTGTAGACCTGGGTACATTTTCTGCGGGTTGGTGAGCTATTTCTTGTCTTCGTGGAAACGATTTTTGAAAAGGCATCTGATTCATCTCAAATTTGCACTGTAAGTGCGAATCTAGTGGAGGAGCAAGGTCTTCTGACTTAATATGCAGTACAACAGCTTTTTTTTTTTTCAGAATACACAGCATAATTTTCCAACATGCCCTGAGTTAGTAGGTAGTCTGGATTTAGGATTGATGTGCTGTTGGCTTTTGAAGACAAAGATAAATGCAGCCTCTATCTGCGCAAGTTGTCTAATAAGGCTGATGGATTTTTTGTTTCAGGTCCCTTCCTTTGTGGATGATTTCCAGAGAAGCAGCACCCTTAATTATTTGCATTAAAATGAGCAGAGTCTGCTGGCAGGCATGGCATCCGGCCCTCTCAATTCCTGGCAAATAGATGGGGAAGAAATGGAGGCAGTGACAGATTTTATCTGCCTGGGCTCCAAGATCACCGCAGATGGGGACTGCAGCCAAGAAATCAAAAGATGCTTGCTCCTGGGGAGGAAAGCTATGGCAAATCTAGACAGCATACTAAAAAGCAGAGACATCACCCTGCCAACAAAAGTGGGTATAGTCAAGGCCATGGTTTTCCCAGTTGCAATGTATGGCTGTGAAAGTTGGACCATAAGAAAGGCCGAGTGCCAAAGAATGGAGGCCTCTGAACTCTGGTGCTGGAGAAGACTCCTGCGAGTCCCCTGGACTGCAAGGTGATCCAACCGGTCAGTCCTAGAGGAGATCAACCCCGACTGCTCTTTAGAAGGCCAGATCCTGAAGTGGAGACTCAAGTACTTTGGCCACCTAATGAGAAGGAAGGACTCACTGGAGAAGAGACTGGTGCTGGGAAAGATGGAGGACAAGAGAAGAAGGGGACAACAGAGAAGGAGGTGGCTGGATGGAGTCACTGAAGCAGGAGGCGTGAGCTTCAATGGACTCCAGAAGATGGTAGAGGACAGGAAGGCCTGGAGGAATGTTGTCCATGGGGTCGCGATGGGTCGGACACGACTTCGCAACTAACAATTAACAACAAACGTTTTGTGAATTTTCATTTCTGCACATGAGTGGGACGCAGTTCTACCAGAGGAACATTATATATATATATATGTATATGCATAGCTGGTAGGAATGTGGGAAATGGATGTGGGGGAAAAAAAATAAGAGATGTTGAGGATTACAGGTAGTCCTTGACTTACAGACATTCATTTAGTAACCATGTGAAGTTGCAACAGCACTGAAAAAAATTGACTTATGACCGTTTTTCACACTTACGACCATTGCAGCATCTAAAATTCAGTTGCTTGGCAACCGACTCGTATTTATGACAGCTGCTGTGTCCAAGGGTCACGTGATCTGCTTTTGCAACCTTCTGATAAGCTAAGTCAGTGGGGAAGCCAGATTCACTTAACAACCATATTCCTAACTGAACAACTGGAGTGATTCACTTAACAACTGTGTCAAGAAAGGTCATAAAATGGGGCAAAACCCATTTAACAACTGTCTCACTTAGCAACAGGAATTTTGGGTTCAATTGTTGTTAAGTCGAGGACTACCTGTAATTTATTCCTTTGTTTAAAATACATGCCTATCCAGATCCTGTGGAAATTCAAACTAATGTGACTTAGTGGAAACTTCATTTAATCCATATTATAAGGACGACAAAGTAAAAAAAAAAAAAAAAAAAAGTGAGAGGCGATTCTTCAGAGACAGAACTGAAAGCTCCACGCAGAGTCCACATAAAAAAGTCCTTTTTAATTTTCCCATAATAAAGACAACAGGCTTTGTGGCACCTGGCCTCGCTGCAACGATCATTATTAGAAAAAAAGATAATAAAAATGTTAACTCTTGATTTAAATGCCGTCCGGACCGACCGAAACTAACAGGAGCACTTGAATGGTTCAAATATCTGGAGAAGGCTAAATGTTGAAAACCACGTGGCTTCTCTTAGGAGAAAAGGAACCCCAAGGGAGTAGTGGGGGGGGGGGCTGGAGGGTCCAGAAAGGTGCCTTAAAATCACTTGCAATTTTTTTTGTCCCTCTTCCACAGAGACCAGCTGGAGCAAACCACACAAGTCTGTGGATCCTTATTGAGCATCTCAAGTATTCAGTCTACTTGTCGTTCACGGGGGGATCTGGCCAGTAAGATATGGCCAAGTGTCTTCTCTTGGTATCCGCTTGGCATCCTGGGCACTTCTTGACAAGCTGTGTGGGGAAACACAAGAGCAGTCAAAATATAAGATAATATAAGATAATCTATATCTTCTATATAAATAAAAATGTAAATGTTCGTTTGTTCAAAATCTTAAATCTCCGAAAGTTCTTCACCGATTGCTTTGAAATTTTGACACAACGTTGCATTCGAATACGCGCGTGTTTCTATATACCTATTATATCGATGTCACACCTGTGACAGGTAAAAACATGCTTTTTTTAAAAAAACAGCGCCATCTGTTGGACGTAAAAGCAACACACACATTTACCAGACTGAGCCACAGCAACGCATGGCTGGGTACAGCTAGTATAAGATAAGATAAGATAAGATAACCTTTATTGTCATTTTTTTTTACTGTGGGCACAACGGCACACATCAAAAATGAAATTTAGTTGCCCGCTCTCAAAGTGAAACACATACATGACGCACACCTAAACATACTATGAACAACATATGCACAACCCACACCCCGACATATACGTAGCAAATAAATATTAAATACTGTCCATCTTGAATATATAACGGAAGGAGGAAGCTTGAGAGTTCACAAGGTTAATGCTGTATGGAATGAAACTATGGCACTTTCCCCTAGGATCCTTAGTCATCCTTGGATGCCTACACTGTTTAAGACGACGAATTAAAGTCCAAATTGTTTATTTGTATTCTGCCTTTATTATTTTTACAAATACTTCAAGGTAGTGAACTTATCCAACATGCCTTCCTCTTCCTATTCCCCCCCCCCAACAACAATCCTGTGAGGTGGATTGGGCTGAGAGAGAGGAAGTGGCCCAAAGTCATCCAGTTGGCTTTCATGACTAAGGCGGGACTAGAACTCCCCATCTCCTGGGGATTGGCCCAAAGTCACCCAGTTGGCTTTCATACCTAAGGCAGGACTGGAACTCACCATCTCCTGGCGACAGGCCCCAAATCACCCAACTGGCTTTTGTGCCTAAGGCAGGACTACAACTCACCATCTCCTGGGGATTGGCCCAAAGTCACCCAGTTGGCTTTCATACCTAAGGCAGGACTAGAACTCACCGTCTCCTGGTGATTGGTCCAAAGTCATTCAGTTGGCTTTCATACCTAAGGCAGGACTAGAACTCACCGTCTCCTGGTGATTGGTCCAAAGTCACCCAACTGGCTTTTGTGCCTAAGGCAGGACTAGAACTCACCGTCTCCTAGCGATTGGCCCAAAGTCGCCCAACTAGCTTTTGTGTCTAAGGCAGGACTAGAATTCACCGTTTCCTGCTTTCTAACTTGGTGCCTTAACCACTTGACCCAACTGGCTCTCCCACTTTAAACATTTAAAAGATGCTAAGGCTGAGAAATGCTGGCTTAAAGAGGTAATGATGCACAGCAGTAAGCTCTTGGAACAACAACAGCAACAACAACAACACAAACAACAACAAAAGTAAATTTCTGACTCAAAATGGTGAAACATTGTGGAACAATTTACTTTGCTCTCAAGAGTTGGCTGTGCATATATATATATGTTAGGACGTCAGCGAGGAAACCAGCTATGTTTGGAGAGAAGTAAGATGTTTAAACAAGAACCTGGATACTAAAAACAATGGGGAAAAGATGAGACATCCCAAGAGGTCAAAATAAACAGGCTCTCATTTATTAGTGGAATCCTTGGTGCTTTCTGAGCTTGGCGGTTTGCTGGCAGATGTTTCTGCAACAGTAGAACAGGGCAAGGGCAAACAAGCCACCCAACTCAGAGAGCACCCTGATCTTAGAACTTAGAATAAAAGAGTTGGAAGGGACCTTGGAGGTCATCTCGTCCAATCCCTCCACTCAAGCAGGAGACCCTATACCAGTGATGGCGAACATTTTAGAGACCGAGTGCCCAAACTGCAACCCAAAACCCACTTATGCATCGTCGAGTGCCGGGTGGGTGTGGCCCATTGGCTGGGTGTGGCCTATTGGCTGGGCATGGCTGCAGTGGTAACGGCAGACTGGGTGGGACTAAAAAGTTCAATCAATCAATTCCAACTTTGCAAGATCTTTTTTTTCCCCGCGAGAAGTTGAAATCAACTGAACCTTTTTTTTTTTTTTTGCACACGGCGGCGGCGGCCTAAAGCGAAAAGGTTTTATAAAACCCAGTTGAAGGCCTAGGACTGGGGCGACGGGGCGCGTGCCCACAGAGAGGGCTCTGAGTGCCGCCTCTGGCACCCGTGCCATGGGTTCGCCACCACTGCCCTATACCATTTCTAACAAGTGGCTGTCCAGTCTCTTCTTGAAAGTCTCCAGTGATGGAGCACCAACAGCTTCTAAAGCAGTGGTTCTCAACCTTTTTAATGTCGTGACCCCCTACCGGCCGTAAGTTGAGGACTAAACCGGTCGTAAGTCAAGGACTAAACTGGTCGTAAGTCGAGGACTACCCAACTGGTTGTAAGTCGAGGACTTTCCCTGCCCGGGAGCGCCGCGCATGCCTGGTTCCGCCCCCTGCGCTGGCCGAGGCATAGCTGGCAAGCGGCAGAGACGGAGCAGGCCGACTACCAGCTGGCCCAGCCCAAGGGAGGTAAGGCACCCGCCGGAAAAGGGGGAAAAAATGGCTGACAGCCTTGCTTGGCGACCCCCCGTGAAATGGTCGATCGACCCCAAATGGGGTCGCGACCCATAGGTTGAGAACCGCTGTTCTAAAGGCAAGCTGTTCCAATGGTTGATCGCTATCGCTGTCCGAAAATGTCTCCTTAGCTCTAGGTTGGATTTCTGTTTGTTAAGTTCCATCCGGTACTTCTTGTTCTGCCTTCTGGGGCTTTGGAGAATAGGTTGACCCCTCCTTTCTGGGACAGCCCCTCAAAATATTGGAACGCTGCTATCATGTCACCCCTGATCCTTCTCTTCACTTGACTAGCCATGCCCAGTTCTTGCAATGTTCTTCTTCATGTTTTAGCCTCCAGGCCCCTAATCATCTTTGTGGCTCTTCTCTGCACTCTTTCTAGTGTCTCAACAGCAACAACAATAGCCTAAGTCTCAGCTACTTAGGTTCTCTTCTATTGGTTTCATTTATTTAGTGATCTGGCACGCAATGAAGGTGGCTGCCAACGTTGAAAAGTTAATGTTCAAAGTAGGTACTTTAAGCTCATGACTAAACCACTGATGAAGGAGATGCAGCATGACATTTTTCCGAAGTGCCGAGGAATGTATTCTGTAGCCTGGGGACAGCAGACCTTCTTCCGTGTGCCAGAAGGACCACCAATAGGAGCATCTTCACGACTCCTTTTCTGGCAGGCATTAACAATCAGGCCGGCTTGTAGTGGGAGAGGCAGAGAGAGAGGCCCTTGTCCTTCAATGCCCACTGGGGAAAAAAGTCCATTGGAGTAAGCAGTCATACTATGTTTTAATTTAATAAATAGAAGAGCGTATTTATAGCTCAAGATCGAACTGTGGGGTCCTTGGTGCTCTCTGAGCTTGGCTGCTTTTAGGCAGCTGTTGCGTGACCCAGCCAGGTAACATCATCAGTGCTAGAAGGGAGTGAGGTTTGCAGAGTGAAGGAGAATGGGAGGAGAGGGAGGAGAACTGGGGGATCCTTGGGTGTTCTCTGAGCTTGGTTGTTTTCTGGCAGACAATTAATGATCCAACTAGGTAATATAATAATAATAATAATAATAACAACAACAACAACAACAACAACAACAACAACAGTTGGAAGGGACCTTGGAGGTCATCAAGTCCAACCCCCTGCTCAGGCAGGAAACCCTACACCATTTCAGACAAATGGCTGTCCAGTTTCTTCTTAAAAACTTCCAGTGTTGGAGCATTCACCGCTTCTGGAGGCAGGTTGTTCCACTGGTTAATTGTTCTAACTGTCAGGAAGTTTCTCCTTAGTTCTAGGTTGCTTCTCTCCTTGATTAGTTTCCATCCGTTGCTTCTTTTCCTGCCTTCAGGCGCTTTGGAGAATAGCTTGACTCCCTCTTCTTTGGGGCAGCCCCTGAGATACTGGAAGACGGCTATCCTGTCCCCCCTCGTCCTTCTCTTCATTAGATTAGACATACCCAATTCCAGCAGCCGTTCCTTATATGTTTTAACCTCCAGTCTCCTAATCATCTTTGTGGCTCTTCTCTGTACTCTTTCTAGAGTCTCAACATCTTTTTTACATCGCGGTGACCAAAACTAGATCTTTCCGTGCAGGCATCTGATGATCCCTCGTTACACTTGGTACCAACCCCAACCTCCAGACAATTGTGTAAGAGCACGCAGTACCACTGAAGCAGCATCTGCTTTATGTTACCTTGTACGGACAAGAACAGTAGATATGGCACGATGACCTTGTGGCTGGCTCTTACAATTGCTTATCTTAATCAGGAGACTACGCCTGGCAAAGCCTTGCATTCCCATCACACCCACTGGTTCTAAGCTAGCCTTTCTAAAAATAGTTTATCTTGGTATGAGAAACTTTAGCAACAAGACCAGTCAAAGGGATTATTCTGACCGCATACCAACCTCTGGTATGTGGGTTTCTGGTTAATGGTGATAAAGCATCAAAGAGTCATTTGAATGCAATGTTATGTCTACTTTGGCTTCCTGGATTAGCAATCTTAAGTCCCAAAACTCAGGACAGGCTTCTTGCATTAATTACCTCACAAATTCCCAAATCGCATCCAGCCAAAAGGCAAGGTAACCACTTGAGCCGTGGGCTCCCGTTTTCCCTTCTTTGTCTCCAATCTCAACATTGTTTGGGTTTCCTTTACTAAGGGGTACAGATTTGCTGGCACCACCAGAGCCTATTTTACTGCCTTCTGACCTCCCCTAAACCATAATGTCTGAGTCATATCCCTTCCCAGAAAAACAGCGGTCACAGTTCTGAAATACGGTTAAACCAACTTGAGGTTTGATGCTCCATGTTGTTTTCGTTCGCCCCTGTATTAAGGGAAAACAATGCCTATTTGAAGGAGCCAACTGGTGCTTTACAAGGAACACAAAACCTAGATCCTAAATTTATCCTACACTTCTTCAAGGACAATTTTCACAAGGAAGCATCTGTCAAAAATAAATAAATAAATAAATAATTGAAACATATACATCAATATTTATGAACTAACATAAAGTGTCAGGAAGCTTTAGGCTCCATTAATAGAGGGATAGAATCAAGATCAGGTGAAGTATTAACACCACTCTATAATGCCTTGGAATACTACATCCAGTTTTATAATAATAATAATAATAATAATAATAATAATAATAATAATAATAATAATAATAATAATAATAATAATAATAAAGTTGGAAGGGACCTTGGAGGTCATCTAGTCCAACCCCCTGCTCAGGCAGGAAACCCTGTACCATTTCAGACAAATGGCTGTCCAGTCTCTTCTTAAAAACTTCCAGTGTTGGAGCATTCACCACTTCTGGAGGCAGGTTGTTCCACTGGTTAATTGTTCTCACTGTCAGGAAGTTTCTCCTTAGTTCCAGGTTGCTTCTCTCCTTGATTAGTTTCCATCCGTTGCTTCTCGTCCTGCCTTCAGGCGCTTTGGAGAATAGCTTGACTCCCTCTTCTTTGGGGCAGCCCCTGAGATATTGGAACACTGCTATCATGTCCCCCCTCGTCCTTCTCTTCATTAAACTAGACAGACCCAATTCCAGCAGCTTTTCCTTATATTGATCATTGTTGATGTAAAAAAGATGTTGAGACTCTAGAAAGAGTGCGGTGAAGAGCAACAAAGATGCTGGAGGGGGGACTGGAGGCTAAACATGAAGAACGGTTACTGGAATTGGCACCAGAAGACAGAACAAGAAGCAACGTATGGAAACTAACCAAGGAGAGAAGCAACCTAGAATTAAGGAGAAATTTCCTGACAGTGAGATGGCATAGGTTCTCCTGCTTAAGTGGGGGGCTGGACTAGAAGACCTCCAAGGTCCCTTTCTATCCTATCCTATCCTATCCTACTCTATTTTTATGCTTTTAATATTTTATTGTATACCGCCTAGAATCCCTTTCTGATGGAGATGGGTGGTTCTTAAATACAATAGATAGATAGATAGATAGATAGATAGATAGATAGATAGATAGATAGATAGATAGATAGATAGATAGATAGATAGATAGATAGATAGATAGATAGATAGATAGATAGATAGATAGATAGATAGATAGATAGATAGATAGATAGATAGACAGACAGACAGACAGATGATGGATGGAAGATAGATGATAGATAGATAGATGTAGATAGATAGATAGATAGATAGATAGATAGATAGATAGATAGATAGATAGATAGATAGATAGACAGACAGACAGACAGACAGATGAGAGAGATGATAGGAGAGAGATGAGAAATAGACAATAACTTCTCTGACAGAGTGCTGACTCTGGCTCTTCATCTTAAATTAGACCTCTATTAGTCATTCCCAATCTAGAGTCAAATTGTTGACCTCACCTCTTATAATCCCCAACCAACTTGGCTTAAATTGACTATTAATCAGACTAAGTAGCTAAGGAAAGCTCATACAGTTCTTTAGGCTTGTTTTGGTGGATGGATTGGGCCACACGGTGACCTTTAACCAAACCTAACTTGTCATGGATCACAAGAACAAGCATCTTCTCAGTGGCATGCGCTCTCAATTGCAGGAAGATGCTCAAGTCACACACAAGGGGAGAAAATGTACGGTAAGAATGAACTGCAGAAATACAGCAAGGGAATTCTGCCGTGCTTTAAGAGCCAGGCAAGTTGGAGAATCTAGTGCAGTGGTGGCAAACCTATGGCACGGGTGCCAGAGGAGGCACTCGGAGCCCTCTCTGTGGGCACACGTGCCGTTGCCCCAGCCTTGCCTCCCAGCCTTGCCCCAGCCTTGCCGCGACCCCCTCCTCACCAGCAGCCCCCCTGGAGGAGAGTCGCCCCTGAGCGTGGCCCACGCGGAGCAGCGCAGCCAAGGACATGGCAGCCAGGCAGCGTAGACAAGACTCTGCCCTCACGCCCCATCACGAACAGTTGATACTGCGGGGCGCGGGCAGAGGGCATGGCCGCAATGGTGCTGCTGGGCTGCCTGGGCGATCTGCGGCGGGCCCTGGAGGTGATGAGTGGCCCCGCAGGCAGGCGGGGTAGGGGCGGGGCAGGGGGTGGAGCAGGGGCAGGGCCAGTTTTTGGGCACTCGGTCTCTAAAAGGTTCGCCATCATTGATCTAGTGTTTTAGGCACCAGACTAGAAAGTGGGAGAAGGTGAGTTCTAGTCCCACCTTAGGCACGAAAGCCAGCTGGGTGACTTTGGGCCCATCACCAAGAGCCTGGGAGTTCTAGTTCTGCCTTAGACACCAAAGCTGACTGGGTGACTTTGGACTGGTTACACTCTCTCTCAGCCCAACTCAGCTCACAAGGTTGATGTTGTGGGGAAAACAGGAGGAGGAAAGTGGGTTGGGTACGTTGGCCACCCTGAGGCATTTGTGAAAATAATAAAAGGCAGGGTACAAATAAATACATATACAAAAATAAATCAGCCGATGCAATTAAGACCAAAGGGAGGGAAAAAATGAAAATGAAAGCTGACCTTCAAGGAATTCTCCCAACATTTGTTGCAACACGTGAAGGAACACTGCTGGCATTTAAAGGGCACATCATGCTCAGAACCGCATTTAGCACACTTGTAGCCACCTAAACAGGGGAAAGGAAGAATAAAGTGGCTTTCAAGCCAGACCAATCCTTTGACCTTGCAGATTCTTTCTGCTGCTCAAGCACTTGAAACACAGATGACATGGCGGTCACACTTCACTTGCCAATGAAGGAGAATATCTGTGGCTCAGGGTTGAAATGCGGCCTCTTTGATGCTCTCTGAGCTGGGGTTGTTTTCCTGCAGACATTTCATTATCCAAACGAGGCTAGTGTTGATGTTACCTAGTTTGGGTAATGAAACGTCTGCAAGAAAACAACCCCAGCTCAGAAAGAACCAAGGACCCCCCACAGTCCTCCTCCTTCTCCTCACTTCCTTCTAGCACTGATGATGTCACCTAGTTGGGTAATGAAAAGTCCACAAGAAAATAACCCAAGCTCAGAGCATCAAGGACCCCCACAGTCCTCCTCCTCCTCCTCCTCACTTCCTTCTAGCACTGATGATGTCACCTAGTTGGGTAACGAAACGTCTGCAAGAAAACCAGCAAGCTCAGAGAGCCCCAAGGACCCCTCCTGCTTCACTTGCTTAAAGATAATTGTTTTCAGGTTGCAGAACCAAACAGAGGTTCATGCTGATCTTGGGTCTTGACCAGAGGGCCAAAATATGGGAAGATCTCTAGCGCAAAAAAGATGGCAATAGGTAAAAGCTACCTACCCATCTCCATCCAACAACCAGAATCAAAGGGAAGTTATGTTTTTGTAATTCAGCCAAAGGAACAAATATCAACTAAGACTGATCAGACAGGTTCTCAAATAGAAGATAAAAACTGCCTAGAGTCGTTTGCTGAGATGGGCAGCTATAGAAATCAATCAATCAATCAATCAATCAATCAATCAATCAATCAATTAAACTTCACAACAATATTCTGGCCTATCAGAATTTATTTTCTGCTTTTTCTTTTATTTCCTGTGTGGTTTTTTTTAAAAAAAAATATTTATTTTAATTTGTAGGACTTGATTATCAGCTAGTCTGAGAGATTTCAGTCAGGATAAAAAAACTGTAATAAATTATTTGATTACCTCCATTGCAAAGTGGTGTAATAAACTGAATAAATCCAAATACCTCAAATCAACTTCACAATGATAATCTGATCTACCTATAGTGGTGGCGGGGGGGGGGGGGAAAGGAAATTATTTTGATCCCCTGCTGATTTTGTACGTTTGCCAACTGACAAAGAAATAATCAGTCCATAATTTTAATGGTAGATTTATTTTAACGGTGAGAGACAGAATAATAACAAAAAAAAATCCAGAAAAAGGCATTTCAAAAAAGTTATAAATTGATTTGCCTTTTAATGAGTGAAATAAGTATTTGATCCCCTATCAATCAGCAAGATTTCTGGCTCCCAGGTGGGGGATTCTGGGATTTGAAGTCCACACCTTTTAAAGGTTGAAAAAATGGATTTAGAAAGAAGGGGACTACTTAATGAAAAGATACCCACCACCTATTGGAGAGAGAGGTAGGCTGCCATCATCTATGGATTTTCGTAATCTGCTGGGCCTTCTCTCCATTTCCTGTGGGTCTGGATTTTGGAACTGCTGTGGTGCTTCATTCTTGGAAGAATCTGCAGAAAATATTACACAATCACATTCCCAAGAACATATAAGACTCCGTTCAGACAGGGCTAGCTATGCAGCACTCACCACACACTCATGTGATACCTGTACAAACTCTCCAAGACAATTTGCTTTCATTATTACTTTAAAAAACAAAAAAAAGCAGAATTACAGAAATCTGATAGGTGAAATAAACCAAGGTTTAACAGTCTTGCAGAATTCCAGTTGACGTGATTCAGTTAGCCACTTCTGATCTATAGATATGAAAGACCTATCAGATGGGATTGTCAAATTTCTTAAATGTTTTTATAACAATAGCACTTAGACGTCAGCACTGCTAACATCGGATGTTTTTGCACTGACAACAGATGGGAGATGCTACCATTTTCTTCTTTTGCTTTTAGAGTTAGAGTTAGATGATGCTGAGGGAAGGAATGTGCATGAGAGTTTAGCTAGACATAACAATTCTGAACCTAGTGTGAGAACCAAGGTTATTGAAATTATAAAGAATTGGTGGGCTGGAGAGCTGGTGGGAAGCCAGCATTTCAAACTAATTGGGGAATGTGGTTTATGACTGTTAATTGAGGGAGGAAATTGTGCTTTGATACTTATGTGCTCAGGGGAGGGGAACTCAGTTTTTGGCTTCAATTATATATGTGCCGATGCTATGCTGCTCAAATAGAGATTCTTTAAGGTAAACAATGCCTCAGTTCTTCAAAGAGTCTCATCTGTCAGAACCATGACATTAGACCTATATATTGCTTCACAGTGCTTTACAGCCCTCTCTAAGTGGTTTTACAGAGTCAGTCTCTTGCCCCCAACAATCTGGGTCCTCATTTTACCAACCTCAGAAGGATGGAAGGCTGAGTCAACCGTGAGCCGGTCAGGATTGAACTGCTGGCAGCATTCTACATTCTAACCACTGTGCCACCAGAGCTCCTTTATGGTTTTATGGAGTCATGCAAGTGAGATGGGCAGTGTAGAGATTTGATAAATAAAATAAAATAAAATAATAAAAATAAAATAAAATAACGAGAGTCTCATGATATTTAGTCATCCCATTCCTTTCTCAGTTGAGGCTAACTAAAAGGGACTCCCGTGTTGTTATTGGTCCTCTCTCAGCCCAAACTCTACATCATATGCCTAATTTCTGGGCATCTCTACTAAGCTATTAAGCACAGGTAATAATAATAATAATGATAAAGTTGGAAGGGACCTTGGAGGTCATCTAGTCCAACCCCCTGCTCAGGCAGGAAACCCTATACCATTTTGGACAAATGGCTGTCCAGTTTCTTCTTAAAAACTTCCAGTGTTGGTGCATTCACCGCTTCTGGAGGCAGGTTGTTCCACTGGTTAATTGTTCTCACTGTCAGGAAGTTTCTCCTTAGTTCTAGGCTGCTTCTCTCCTTGATTAGTTTCCATCCGTTGCTTCTTGTCCTGCCTTCAGGGGCTTTGGAGAATAGCTTGACTCCCTCTTCTTTGGGGCAGCCCCTGAGATACTGGAACACTGCCATCATGTCCCCTCTCGTCCTTCCCTTCATTAAACTAGGCTGACCCAATTCCAGCAACCGTTCCTTATATGTTTTAGCCTCCAGTCCTCAACTTACAACCAGAACTGAGCCCAACATTTCTGTTGCTAAGTGAGACAGCTGGTGAGTTTTGTCCCATTTTACGACCTTTCTTGCCACAGTTGTTAAGCAAATCACCGTAATTGTTAAGTTAGCAACACGGCTGTGAAGTGAATCTGGCTTCCCCATCGACGTTGCTTCTCAGAAGGTCGCACAAGGGGATCACATGACCCCGGGACACTGTGACCGTCCTAAGTATGAGCCAGTGGCCAAGCATCTGAATTCTGATCATGTGACCATGGGGATGCTACAACGGTCATAAGTCTGAAAAACGGTCAGAAGTCACTTTATCAGAGCCGTTATAACTTGGAGCAGTCACTCAACCAATGGTTGTAAGACGAGGACTATCTGTGTGCAGCAGTGTGGTGTTTCCTTACGGAGGCTCTGAGCTTTTTTTTTTAGTCCACTTTGCTAATGTGCAGTAGGAGTTTGACTCATCATTCTGAAATCCGTGGGGCGTTCCAAGGTTTTATAGTGTCATGTTCTACAAATCCAGCTAATGAAAGAAAAATGTGTATTAAGAATGACACCAAAGTTTGTTTATTCGAAAGCTTCCCAGGAAGTAAAAACTCATCTCCGAGTATTCTGGGTTTTTAAAAAAAATATATATTTTCAAATTACGATGCAATATTTTAAAGATGAGTGTGGAAGTGCCAGTAAAAGAAGCGCTGAAATTGTCAGGGCGTTGTCGGGCAGCTTTATCCTGAATTTCAGTGTCTTCCACAGCGCAGCGTAAAAGTGCTTACCAAGGCACCGTTTCTCATTGTTCTCCTCTGGGAAAGCCATGCCAGTCAGTTCTCTGCACATCTGTAGGAACTGCTCCTTGTGATGCGGGCGGACGAAAGGGGCGAATCCTACCAAAGAAAGAATCAGCAGGTCACCATACAGGCCAATGATTTCCAAGGAAAAATGAGAACATGTCTCATCTTCTCAAACAAATGTCTGTGGAGATTCTCTATCAGCCAGGTCATGGCTGTTTTTTTTCCCCTAAAGGCAACTGGATTTTCTTCCTGTTTTCTTTGAAAGTGTTTTGCGCTTCTCATCCAAGAACTGAAGGAGTTTCTCGAGATGAGAAATGAAACGTTCTGAAAGAAAATACCAAGAAATGTTAGTTGCCTTTAGGGGGGGGAAAAAAAACACCCAAGGAAGATTTCTCAGCTCCATTTTTTTTATATAGTCAGAAAGAAAAATGAAAATAGGAGCCAAGCAGGGGAGGAAAAAGGGAAGAAGAAAAAGTGTAGGATAAAAGGGACAGAAGAAAAAAAAGCATTGACCTCTGACTCTCTTTGGCGGCAGTAGCATAAGATAATGAAATACAGCCTCGACTTCATATAAAGAAAACTCATATAAAATGTTTTATAGATGGCACTTGCCACCAGCAAGATTAGCAAAAATGTTTTAAAATATGTCAGACAGATGTTGGAAATGTAAGCGTAACTCAGGCACGTACTATCACATCTGGTGGACATGTGGTAAAGCCAAGGCTTATTGGAAAAAGATACGTGCGTGGTTAGAAAAAATATTAGGTGAACACGTTGATTTTAAACCTGAATTTTTCTTACTAGGTATGATGGCTGAAAAGATGAATAAGCAACGTCTGTATTTGACTTTACACATCACTACAGCAGCGAGAATAATCTTTGCGCAATATTGGAAGAATGAAGGAGTACCATCAGAGGAAGAAATAATCAGAAAAATATTGGAATGCGCAGAGATGGACAGATTAACTATGAGACTGAAAGATAAAGAAGACACAGATGACTACCAAACTTGGGACTTATTTTATTGTTGGTTAGAGGAAAGAATGAAGGATTAGGAATCGAGTATGTATTACAGTAGTGGCCAAAATTGTGGAAACCTTTTGGGAAAAGTGTACAGTAGAAATGCCACCTTGGTTAAGTTTCCACCCATTTTACTCCTAATTTCTTTATAACTGTAGCCTTGTTCACTTAATAATACTATTTTACATCGTTTTCTGGGCAACCAGTCAACTCTTTGCACCATGACTTTAATTTTATTACGTTTTACAAGCTCACTCAATGAAAGGACACAAAAAAACCCAACCGACTTGATAGCCATCACATAACACACTGACCAATGTCCTCCTCTCAGCTTCAATACATGACATCAATCACTGAATCCTGCTGTGATCTGATTGGCTCATTGCCAAAACAAGATGACACCTGATTGACTCTCTAAACACTCACGCTCATTGGCTACAATCAGATGAAGGAAAGCTACCTGAGATCAACCTAAGCAAGTTGTGCTTCCTTTTTCTGGTTATTTGGCTATAACCTTTCATAGAATACAGTACAGATAACTGTACAAACATTGTTGCATGACATTCTTGATTAAATTATCTTTCCATTGATATATAATTTTATGGTACTACTCCCCCAAAAAAGTGGTATTATTAGTCATCAAACCTCAAAAATACACTTTTCCCAAAAGGTTTCCACAATTTTGGCCACTACTGTAGCTAGCTGACCCCAGACAGCTCGTTGGTTGAAAACTTAATATATGTATGTAAAAGAAAATCAATAAAATCTTTATATAATAAAATAAAATAAAATATAAAACGCCAAATATTTTTTAAAAGAAAAAGAAAAAAAAGACGTACTAGAAAGAAGACATTAAAAAAGCATCTTAAAAAGGAAAAAAAAGACTAACACTCTTGCGTTTTTATATATGGATTTACTGTAATATTTGGTCAACTGGAAATCTTGCTAAGTAAAGACAGACCGTGTATTAAAAATATAATAAAAAGGATTAAAACAAAACAAAACAAAACAAAAAGAAATACAGCCTCAACTTTTACATAACACAGGCAGTCCTCAACTTACGACCACAATCGAGCTCAAAATTTCTGTTGCTAAGTGAGACGCTAGTTAAATGGGGTTTGCCCCATTTTTTTACTTTTTTTTGCCACGGTTGTTAAGTGAATCACTGCACTTATTAAATTCGTAATAGGGTTGTTAAGCAAATCTGGTTCCCCCCATTGACTTTGTTTTTCAGAAGGTCACAAAAGGTGATCACATGACCCCCAGAACCTGAAACATCATAACTAGGAGTCAGTTGCCGAGCATTTGCATTTTGATCACGTGACCAGGGCGATGCCGCAACGGTTGTAAATGTGAAAAATGGTCATGTCACTTTTTTCAGTAATGTTGTAACTTTGAACGGCCACTAAACGAACAGTTGTAAGTCGAGGACTACCTGTAGTATATACTAGCCGTTTCTGTAACAACAACCTATCTAAATCAGCAGAATTCACAGTCAAAGTTTCATATTTTTTTGTCCACCTCAAGCACAAAATCCAGAAGTGGTTTTCCAAGTGGAAACAAAGTCGGTTTTATTCTTTTCTTTCATTAGGGCAGGCAATTTCGCCATCTCTGCCAACTCCATCAGTTTTTCCAGCCAGTCATCCATTATAGGAATTAAAATATCTGTCAACGTTGCTAACATCGGATGTTTTTGCTTTGACAACAGTTGGAGATGCAGCCATTTTCTTCTTATGTTTTACTGTTAGAGTTAGATGATGCTGGGGGGAGGAATGTGCATAGGGGTTTAGCTAGACATAACAATACTGGACCTAGTGTGTGAACCAAGGTTATTGAAATAAGAGATGATAAGAATTGGCCGGGCTGGAGAACTGGAGGGGAAGCCTGCATTTCAAACTAATTGGAGAATGTGATCAGGGGACTGGAGGCTAAAACATATAAGGAACACTTGCTGGAATTGGGCATATCTAGTTTAATGAAGAGAAGGACAAGGGGGGACATGATAGCAGTCTTCCAGTATCTCAGGGGCTGCCCCAAAGAAGAGGGAGTCAAGCTATTCTCCAAAGCGCCTGAAGGCAGGACAAGAAGCAACGGATGGAAACTGACCAAGGAGAGAAGCAACCTAGAACTAAGGAGAAACTTCCTGACAGTGAGAACAATTAACCAGGGGAACAACCTGCTTCCAGAAGCGGTGAATGCTCCAACACTGGAAGTTTGGAGCTGACTGGACAGCCATTTGTCTGAAATGAAATAGGGTTTCCTGCCTGAGCAGGGGGTTGGACTAGATGACCTCCAAGATCCCTTCCAACTTTATTATTATTATTATTTACGACTGTTAATTGGAGGGGGGAATTGTGCTGTGATACTATGTGCTCAGGGAAGAGGAATCTAGTTTTTGGCTTCGATTATGTTAGTGCCGACGCTATGCTTCTCTAATAAAGATTCTTTAAGGTAAACAATGCTTCGAAGTTCTTTGAAGAGTTTCATCTGTCGGAACCATGACAATATCTTTCCATTTTCATACACAGAGCCTTCTTGCTGCTGTCAGCACATATAACAACAAAGTTCCAAATTGTTTTTTTCCCCAAGTTCTTTGTCTGTTAAGCCTAAAAGGCAAGCCTTTGGTTTTTATTTTATATTCGCTTTAAGAATCATCTGTATTCAGATGTGAATCTTACTCCCGATTTAAAACAAAGAATACTTCTCTGGGTGATTGTTTCCATCCAGCTGTGAGGCTAACAATGCCTCTCTCTCTGCAGGGTTTCCTAAACTATGCATTTAGATTTATGTAGAATATGGCTTTGAGAGATAAAATACAGGTAGCCCTCGATTTATGAACACAACTGAGCCCAAAATTTCTGTTGTTAAGCGAGGCATTTGTTAAGTGAGTTTTGCCCCATTTTACGACTTTTCTTGCCACAATTGTTAAGTGAATCACTGCACTTGTTAAATTAGTAACACGGTTGTTAAGTGAATCGGGCTCTCCCATTGACTGCTTGTCAGAAGGTTGCAAAAGGTGATCACATGACCCCGGGACATTTGCAACTGTCATAAATATGAGTCAGTTGTCAAGCATCTGAATTTTGATCATGTGAGCATGGGGATGCTATAAAGGTTGCAAATGTGAAAAATGGTCATAAGCCACTTCTTTCGCTGATGCTGTAACTTCAAACGGTCACTAAACAAACTGTTGTAAGTCGAGGACTACCTTTGATGTTGTTGTTTTTTTAAATGTGCTGAAATGACAGACTTACAGTCATGAATGGGTTAAAACCACAGCATCCTCTCTTGGAAGGGCGAGGTTGAAATATGAAAATATGAGACAAAATGTGCCTCCCTCTTCCAGACTGAAACCTAACTTTTCTGGAAAACTGGAGAAATTTTCTCCCCTGCAAAAAAAAAAAAAAGGTCAATATGCAGGGGGGGGGGAATCGGTCCCCAATGAGAGTTTCCCTGTAACTACAGGTTACACCATCCATTCATTCCTTAGTAAGCAACCATAACATTAGCAGAAGGAGGATGATAAATATCCTTATCTTTTTATTCAGCTAGTAAAAAAAAACAAACACCACAAACCTCAAACCAAAATATTGGCCCATTCCTTACTACTGTGAATCATCTGTTCCGAAGAAATTTAAAATGAAGACATTGTCAAACACCGAAATGGTCTTCCGAGAATAATGGCGAGCTGTTCCTTGCTGGAGATTTTCCAACAGGACTTAGGTGGCTGCTGGTTCAGGAATGATTTACTGCCGTGTTTCTCAACCTTGGCAGCTTGGAGATGGATGGACTTCAACTCCCAGAATTCCCTCCCCAGCCTAGCTGGTGGGGGGAATTCTGGGAGTTGACGCCCACCCTTTGTCATGGTTCTGACAGATGAAACTCTTCAAAGAGGCATTGTTTACCTTACAGAATCTTTATTTGAGAAGCATAGCATCGGCACTAACACAGTCGAAGCCAAAAACTGAATTCTCCTACCCTGGGCACATAAGTATCAAAGCAACAATTCCCTTCTCCAATTAACAGTCATAAATCACATCCCACAATTAGCTTGAAGCACGGGCTTCCTCTCCAGTTCTCCAGCCCGCCAATTCTTTATCAGCTCTGGGCTCAATAACCTTGATTCTCATGCTAGGTCCAGTGTTGTTATGTCTAGCTAGACCAGCGGTTCTCAACCTATGGGTCGCGACCCCATTTGGGGTCGATCGACCATTTCACGGGGGTCGCCAAGCAAGGCTGTCCGCCATTTTTTTCCCCTTTTCCGGCGGGTGCCTTACCTCCCTTGGGCTGGGCCAGCTGGTGGTCGGCCTGCTCCGTCTCTGCAGCTTGCCAGCTACGCCTCGGCCGGCGCAGGGGGCGGAACCACTCATGCGCGGCACTCCCGGGCAGGGAAAGTCCTCGACTTACGACCGGTTGGGTAGTCCTTGACTTACGACCGGTTGGGTAGTCCTCGACTTACAACCGGTTTAGTCCTAGACTTACGACCGGTTTAGTCCTAGACTTACGACCGGTTTAGTCCTAGACTTACGACCGGTTGGGGGTCGCGGCATTAAAAAGGTTGAGAACCACTGAGCTAGACTCTCATGCACATTCCCCCCCCAACATATCTAACTCTAAAAGCAAAAAGAAGAAAATGGCTGCCTCTCCATCTGTTGTCAATGCAAAAACATCCGACGTTAGCAGCGTTGATACCCTTTTTCAAGATGCCAAGGTTGAGAAACTCTGTGCTAGATTATACATCCCTCTTTCTCCATCTCAGCCACGGGTGGACTTCAACTCCCAGAATGCCCTGCTGGCTGGCTGAATTCCGGGAGTTGAAGCCCCACCCATTTTCAAGTGGCTAAGGTGGAGAAACACTGCTTTAGTGGAACCCTACACTGGCTGTGCAACGGTTAAATTTTGGAAGCAGCAGCATTTGAAAAACTACAGTGGGGTTTTCTCCTGGGCATTCAAAAGACCTGGTCTAAATGTTTAAAAATGGGACTTAAAATTTTACTTAATGGGTGAAGGAGTTTTTTAGAGCTACTGATTGATTGAATATTTAGGATTTAGATTTATAATGGAAATTAAAATTAACTGTTAGATTATAGCTTTAATTGTTATATGGAAATGGGTTTGTGACAATGAAAGATATTTTATTAGTAAATGAGGAGTCAAGCTATTCTCCAAAGCGCCTGAAGGCAGGACGAGAAGCAACGGATGGAAACTAAGCAAGGAGAGAAGCAACCTGGAACTAAAGAGAAACTTCCTGGCAGTCAGAACAATTAACCAGTGGAACAACCTGCCTCCAGAAGTTGTGAATGCTCCAACACTGGAATTTTTTAAGAACAGACTGGACAGCCATTTGTCTGAAATGGTATAGGGTTACCTGCCTGCGCAGGGGGTTGGACTAGATGACCTCCAAGGTCCCTTCCAACTTTTTTTAATTATTATTATTGTTGTTGTTATTATTATTATTATTATTATTATTATTATAATATCTGTGAAAGTAAGAATGTAAATTTTGGAACAATATGTGTATTCTAGTCACGATAATTATCTTATAATGAAATGAGGGAAATTAAGGTTACTTAACTGGAATCAAGTAGAACCTAAAAACAGGACTTGGATATGTACAAGTAAAATGTTATTGATAAATGCATTGATTGATTGAGCTTTAGCTAGAAATGTATTAACTTGAACATGATATAATAATTAAGGGAAATAGACCTTCAATGCAGTGTTTCTCAACCTTGACAATTTTAAGGCATGTGGAATTCTGGGAGTTGAAGTCCACATGCCTTAAAATTGTCAAGGTTGAGAAACACTGCAAGTTTAATGATATAACCTGAGATATACACGAATGATTTGGTTGTTGGACTATTGATTACCCTATCACCATGCTGCTTCCTAATTACTTGGATGTAAAAACTGAAAAATTAATAAAACTTGTTATATATATAAAAAAAGACCTGGTCCAAATGGACCCTGAAGCATTGCACGGCCTTCTTATAAGGTCCTTCCTGTTCATGTATTCTATGATTTTAGTCACCTTCAGCTTTGTCAGACTTTGCTTCTCCTCTGACAGGGATTTGAGCAACCACTGAAGTGCAAGACAAAGAGGGAAGGGCGGAAAAGGCAGCTCACATCCTATGTGATTCCCTCCCAGTGGTTCTTTCAGAGAAGGTGCCAAACACAGCATTAGCAATGAGCATCTCCCCTTTTTTCTGTCGTACCTCTTAAACGGTAAGATTGCAAACAGAAGAGAACAATGCCTGCCTCCAAGTTCTTTTGAAGAGATTCGTCTGTCGGAAACCATGATTACGTACAGGGGTTACTCCCGGCGGTAGTCTAAAAATTGTCTCGGACTTCCAGTGATGCAGTTCTGTGACTGTTCCTTCCTGAAAACCTTCACCCGCTGTCATTTTCAGACCACTACACAAACAAAGGTACAAGTATTGCAGAGGATAACCGCAGACACAAAACGCTGTCATCATCTTCACTTTTTTTTTAAATTTAATTTTAAGTTAAAAGCACTATTTCTTCCTGTACTTTCAGGATGGCCAAGTACAGACTGTTTACCACTTTACAAGGCCTTGGGTAAGGCCACACTTGGAATACTGCATCCTGTTTTGGTCACCACGATGTAAAAAAGATGCTGAGACTCTAGAAAGAGTGCAGAGAAGAGCAACAAAGATGATTAGGGGACTGGAGGCTAAAGCATATAAGGAACGGTTGCTGGAATTGGGCATGTCTAGTTTAATGAAGAGAAGGACGAGGGGGGACATGATAGTCGTCTTCCAGTATCTCAGGGGGTGCCCCAAAGAAGAGGGAGTCAAGCTATTCTCCAAAGCACCTGAAGGCGGGA
>NW_015391773.1:0-14246 GCF_001527695.2 Protobothrops mucrosquamatus | reverse complement strand
TCGTTCCAGAGGGTGGGGGCACCCACAGAGAAGGCCCTCCCCCTGGGGGTCGCCAGCCGACATTGCTTGGCCGACGGCACCCTGAGGAGGCCCGCTCTGTGGGAGCGTACCGGTCTGTGGGAGGGAATCTGCGGCAGAAGGCGGTCTCGGAGGTAGCCAGGACCGATGCCATGGAGCGCTTTAAAGGTGGTGACTAGCAATCATAAGACAGTCTGAAAACAGTACAGATAGTCCTTTACTTACGACCATAATTGAGTCTTTTGGTACTGTCCTTGGGGTTTTCATGGGGACTGCAGCCAAGAAATGAAAAGACGCTTGCTCCTAGGGGGGAAAGCTATGGCATATCTAGACAGCATACTAAAAAGCAGAGACGTCACCCTGCCAACAAAAATGTGTATAGTCAAGACCATGGTTTTCCCAGTTGCAATGGATGGCTGTGAAAGTTGGACCATAAGAAAGGCTGAGCGCCAAAAAATGGAGGCCTTTGAACTCTGGTGCTGGAGAAGACTCCTGCGAGTCCCCTGGACTGCAAGGCGATCCAACCGGTCAGTCCTAGAGGAGATCAACCCCGACTGCCCTTTAGAAGGCCAGATCCTGAAGTTGAAACTCAAGTACTTTGGCCACCTAATGAGAAGGAAGGACTCCCTGGAGAAGAGCCTGATGTTGGGAAAGATGGAGGGCAAGAGAAGAAGGGGATGACGGAGAAGGAGGTGGCTGGATGGGGTCACTGAAGCAGTAGGCGTGAGCTTCAATGGACTCCAGAAGATGGTAGAGGACAGGAAGGCCTGGAGGAACGTTGTCCATGGGGTCGCGATGGGTCGGACACGACTTCGCAACTAACAACAACAAGGTGACAAACATATCTAATACACCTTCCACCTTCTATTTCCCCCACAAAAACCACCCCATGAAGTGAGTTGAATAGAGACAGAGTAATTGGCCCAAGGTCACCTAGCCAGCTTTCAAGCCTAAGGTGGGACTAGAACTCACCATCTCCTGGTGACTGGCCCAAAGTCACCCAACTGGCTTTCATGTCTAAAGCAGGACTAGAATTCGCGGTCTCCTGATGATTGGCCCAAAGTTACCCAGATGGATTTCATGGCTAAGGAGGGACTAGAATTCAGTCTCCCAGTTTCTAACTTGGTGTTTTAACCATTAGACCAAACTGGCTTTTTCGGTTAAAACGGGGAGAGATCTTTAAGAGGCAGGAAACTAATTTTTCCGGCACAGAAATAAGAGAACTCACGAATTAATGACTTAGGGAGTGAGCAATCCATCCCACAGTCTGTTGTGCTGATCCCTAGATCTTATTTGTGAAACTGAAACACCTTTTTTGAGGCTTATGCAATGTTGTTATATCCATATCCTCCGGCCTCACTTATTTTGGTTATGTCATCTGGGGAAATCCACTAGAGAAAGCAATTATGTTTGGAAGAATTAGCGGTAAAAGGAAACCAGGTCACCAACATGGTGGCTGGAAAACTTTAAAGCTGACACCAGCCAGAGCATAAAACATTTCAAAGAATCAATGCAAGATCGGACGATGTGGGGGAGACCTGGCCCACAGAACTGCCAGGAATCAGACATGACTGAATGGATAACGCCGTCATCATTACCACCACCACCATCCTTATCACCATGATTATCATAATCATCTACGTCCTATTTCCAAATTACAGGACCATATCCCATCACTTTAGGGGAATTTGAGGGAAAAACAACTTTACTTATGCAATTTCGAAACAGCCTTACTAAAGCCATTTCATTTTAAATTCAAATAAAGGGATAATGCAGAAACAGGAAATTAGGGATGATAAGGGAGGATATTTTTCACATCTGATATACTGCAGAGGAATGCAGGAGTGGACAGAAAGATAAAAAACAGATCCCTCTTTATGCACATACTATGAAAATCTACTGATTTCACAAGTTCGTAAAATTTGTCAAGCTCAACTCATTCTGGTCTTTAACTATAATAATTGCTAGCGTATCTTTACGGAGATGGAACCTGTCATATTTCCTTTTTATGATGCCTGACAGGCTTCACAGGGGAAAAAAGAACCTTTCTTCAATACAGGTAGTCCTTGACTTACGACAATTCATTTAGTGACCGTTCGAAATTACAACATCACTGAAAAAAGTGACTTATGGCCATTTCTCACAGTTACGACCAGGCAGCATCCCCATGGTCACAGGATCAAAATTCAGATACTTGGTAACTGGTTCCTATTTATGACGTTTCCAGCGCCCCAGGGGTCACACAATCCCCTTTCGCGATCTTCTGACAAAGCAAAGTCAACAGGAAAGCCAGATTCACTTAACAACTGCAGTGACTCACTTAACGACTGTGGCAAGAACGGTCGTAAAATGGGGCAAAACTCACTTAACATATGTTTCTTTTTCCCCCCATATATTTTATTGATTTTTTAAAAAACATTAATCACTTAATAGTTGGCAAACAGTGTGTTTGCTGGGTTTACATTTGTAAAGAAAAACCATTAACAATTGGTTTCTATAATCCATAATCCACATAGTACATTTAGTTGATTTCCCCTTTTCCCCAAAATGTCTTCTTTGCAAACCTTGAAATAATACAGTTCTTATTATTTTGATAAATAACACATATATGATGGGCTTGGACGACCCATTGGGGTCTCCAGGCAGGATGAAAGTTAGCCATGGGGGTACGGCGGCCCATAAGCCCGTGACCAGTCGCTACCGCCCAGGACCAGAAGTCCCTCACTTAACATATGTTTCACTTAGCAACAAAAAAATTGGGCTCAATTGTGATTGTTAAGTCGAAGACTACCTGTGCCGAACGGGAACAATTTCTAATGCCAAAGCGATGCCAGCCAAAAGTAACAGAGCTGAGGCACAGTTTTCACAGCTGAGTGAGAGAATACTGGAAATTAACCAATTTAATTCTTTTTATGATGGTTCATCATCCAGAGTTACTGTCAAGATTAATTCTAGGCCAACAATCAAACCATAAACAACAATCAAAGAGCTAACAATTCAGACAAACCAGTTAACAGTAAATCATAGCCTAATGAAGGAATTACCAAGAACACTCCTACCAACACTTACAGAGCAAACCACTGGTACAATAAGGAGAGCAAACCCAAATCCCTTCCAGCCCTGATGATGTTACTTAATTAGGTAGCAAAATGTCTGCAAGAAAACAACCCTCAGAGTGCACCAATGACCCCATAGTCTCCTTCCTTCCTTCCTTCCTTCCTTCCTTCCTTCCTTCCTTCCTTCCTTCCTTCCTTCCTTCCTTCCTTCCTTCCCTGTAGCCACCCATCTCAAAACAGTAACTCTGAGTGACAAACCATCATAAAAACAAATTGGTTAAAACACAATGCAAAAAAGAAATTAAATACAAGTAGCAGCCAAGAGATATTATAATGCAGTGGTGGCGAACCTATGGCACGCGTGCCAGAGGCGGCACACGGAGCCCTCTCTGTGGGCACGCGCCATCACCCCAGCACACGTGGTATCTAAAAGTTCGAGCCGCCATTGGGGAGCCCACCATCCCACCCGCCAGAGACCCCCTGGATCTCCCCCAACCCTGCCCTGCCCCCACAGGTGTCCCTCTCCATAAGCAACATCGAGGTGGCCACGCCCACCCCAGCCATGCCCACCCAGTCTGCCATGACTACTGCAGTCACACCCATCCAGTGGCCACGCCCACCTAGTCTGCCACGCCTACTGTAGCTGCACCCGCCAAGTGGGCCACACCCACCCGGCGATACATAACTGGGTTTTGGGTTGCAGTTTGGGCATTCGGTCTCTAAAAGGTTCGCCATCACTGTTATAATGCATCAGTGTCAACATAACCAGGAAATGGGGCCTTTCACACACTTGGGCCATCCTAATCTGCCTGGTTTTCAAGGCCTTCTGAATGGCAAACAGGGTCAGGGCTATCCTAATCTGAGGAGAAGGCGATTCCAAGTCTGCATCGGGAGTGTTCAACCGTGGCAACTTTAAGACTTGTGGCTTTAAACACAGTATGGCTGGGGAATTCTGGGAGTTGAACTCCACCAGTCAACGTTGAACACTCCTGATTAAATAATCAATCAACCTGTTTATTACAGCCAGTAAGGCCAGACATGATTAAATAATCCAATCATGACTGATGTTTGCTTAGGGTAGAAAGACCGACCTCCTGAGAGGACTTCTCTGGGCTGCTAGTCCTGTACAGAAATAGTTGGACTTCTACAATTAATTAGTTTCAGATCTGTTTTGCCACCAGAATTTAGCAGTTGCCCAATTCCTTGGGGAAGGCAATGTGTTCTACTCCAGGGCTTTTCAACCTTTTCACCCATTGTACCACTTTTAGGATATGGCATATCCGAGTACCACCAGTCGCCTAGCAAGGTGTCAAAAACTTGATGACCCCCCCCCCAAAATGAAAAAAGTGATAAAGTACAGGTAGTCCTCGACTTACAACAGTTCGCTTAGTGAGTGTTCGAAGTTACAGTGGCACTGAAAAAAGTGCCCCCCCAAGCCACAGCCGAGCAAGACACCTGCCTGCCCGCCCGGCGGCGCTCTTCCTCCTGTCTGAGGTTTTCATTGTTGTGAGCATTTCTGTTCAGGATTGGCAGCGGGGGTGGGGTGGGGGGGTGTTTGGTTTTTATTCCCCCCGTCTGCTGGGTGGTTGCAGCAGGTTTTGGTCACCTCACATGACCCTGGGACACTGTGACCGTCATAAATATGAATCGGTTGCCAAGCATCTGAATGTAAATCACAAGACCCTGGAGATGCTGCAACATTCCAGCTGATCGGCGCTTCTTCTGGGCTCAGCAGAAGCGCCAGTATCAGTGCCGAGCTCCAGTTGGAGCCTGGCGCTGATCCTGGCATTTCCACTGAGCCCTGACAGCCCTGCAGCTCCAGCTGTCTCTCGCTCAGGCTTGTGCGGTGCTGCCACCGGTTCAGCTCATTCCCCTCCCCCAATACCACTTTTCTAGGATGGTCGCGTACCACCTGCCAGGTGCCAATGTACCACAGGTGGTACCCGTACCACTGGTTGAAAAGCCCTGGTCTACTCCTCCCACCACATGAACCATAATGCCCTTGACCTAACAAGGTTTTACTCTAAAAACAGCTGGAGCGGCACTTACTCTGGAGAAGGTGAAAGTTCTCTGGGTTTTCCGTAGTGAGGCCTACCACCACAGGTAACATCGAGTCGTAGTCATCTGTCTTCTTGTAGTTGACGAGTGCTGACCTGAAGGTATTATAGCCGGTTTTGTCCAGGGACGTCTTGAGGTCACTTAAATAAGCTGACAGACATGTCTGTTTGTCATTCTCCTTTGTGGTACTCAATGAACGTCGGGGGAAGTCATCAGACATCTTGGCACTGCTTTCTCCTGAGACAGAACACAAAACAGATTCCCGTAAACACGGTGGGGAAACCCAAGTTACCCAGGTTCATTTGGATCGGCAGCTTTTGGGGCTACTTCTCGGAAATAATTGAACTCTGAATACAGGCAGCCTTTGGTTCAGTGACCGTTTAAAGTTACAACGGAACTGAAAAAAAAATGACTTATGACTGTTGTTCACACAACCACTGCAGCAACCCGAGGGTCATGTGATCAAAAATTCAGATGCTTAGCAACTGGTGTGCATTTATGACGTTTGGAACGACCCGGGGTCATGCGATCCCCTTTTGTGACCTTCTGACAATGGGGAAGCCAGATTCACTTAACAACCGTGTTACTACGAGGGGGGGGGGACATGATAGCAGTGTTCCAATATCTCAGGGGCTGCCCCAAAGAAGAGGGAGTCAAGCCGTTCTCCAAAGCCCCTGAAGGCATGACAAGAAGCAACGGATGGAGACTAACCAAAGAGAGAAGCAACCTGGAACTAAGGAGAACAGTCAGAACAATTAACCAGTGGAACAACCTGCCTCCAGAAGCGGTGAATGCTCCAACACTGGAAGTTTTTAAGAAGAGACTGGACAGCCCTTTGTCTGAAATGGTATAGGGTTTCCTGCCTGAGCAGGGGGTTGGACTAGATGACCTCCAAGGTCCCTTCCAACTTTTTATTTATTATTATTATTATTATTATTATTATTATTATTATTATTATTATTATTAATTATTAATTATTATTATTATTTATTATTAATTATTATTATTATTATTATTATTATTATTATTATTATTATTTTCAGAGTTGTTAAGTTTGGACACCCAGATATACTTGGGTTAAAATAAATGAAGACTACACCTGGAATTCCACTAGTAATCCATGCAACTTGTAGAGTAGAGATGTTATAGGAGGAAAGTGAGGAATGGCTATTGTCGCATGGTTGCATTCTGGACCATTTTAGCTTCCTCGTGGTCTTCAAGGATAGCCCCATGTAGAGTATGTTGCAGTAATCCAAGCTGATCCTGGACCTTTTGATTTCTAAATTAGACTATTATCTAACAGCAGTTTTCCCTGGTGTAATGGTAACCTCTTCGTGATCTGCTTTGATTCTCTATATCGGAATATCCAAAAACCACATATTCTAGCTGGGTGACTTTGGGCCAATCACCAGGAGACGGTGAGTTCTAGTCCCACCTTGGGCATGAAAGCTGGCTTTACAGGGTTATTGTTGGGAAAACAGGAGGAGGAAAGTGTATAATGTCTGTTCTGCCACCTTGAGAAAGTAATACAGGTGGAATAAAACAAACAAACAAATAAATAAATATTTTTGCTGTGCAGTATGTCAAGCCCTGTGAAATTAGGCAAGATTGAGGAAACAAGAACTTTACAGATTTTGGAAATGTATGAAACATTGAAATTAATTTTATTTCTTTTGAGTTTCCCCTCTTTATTGTTCTTTGTCTCATTGGAAAACCCAGACTTGCATCTCTTTACAAGCTCTTTAACAACTTTATTGTTGTTTTCTCCAGGTTGCGGCGCATCATCAGAAGCAGCTTTTACATTTTTCAAAGCAGAAACCAGAATATAACGCAATAAATGTTCTCATTGTAAAAGCATGTGCAATGCTTACCGAGAAACAGACTCACCCTCTTACATTAGTAAACCAGAAGTGAAAATGATTGTTGCTCCGAGCTACATATAATCACATTTGTTAATCTTGATTAAAAGTAACATAAATATTTCCTTTCCTGCTAAAAGAATTATAATTCTTTGTTTTGAAGTCCAAACTGGATGACTAATGTGCAGCAGAAGGGTAAAAAATATTCCTTCCATGGGACATAAATCTTCAAAAGAGCATTTATAATAATAATAATAAAGTTGGAAGGGACCTTGGAGGTCATCTAGTCCAACCCCGTTCAGGCAGTCCCTCTTTCTACCAATTCAAAATCTTAATGAGTTTCAACCCAGTGTGAGTACGTGACTGAATTCACTTTTAATGATGAACTGGAAACGAAAAGTGCCCCACAGGTATTACCAGGAACTTTATTAAAAGCATACCTTTTGCATTTAAGTCAGCCGTCAGGTGGGATCCGCCTTTGTTTAAATGCTGCACGGAATTCAGCTGTTTAGTGGAATCTTCCAAAAAAGTAATTTTCTTCTCACATTCCTGTCCTAAAATCAAAGAAAACCAGATAGAGATACTGGCTGGATAGATGGCTAAAGGAAGTCAAATCTTGAGAACAGATTAACACAGTGGTCCCCAACCTTTGCAGCTTGGTGGCCCAACCTGGCACAAGGGAGGCGTGTTTGTGGCAGGAGTGCACGCACAACTCCATTTGTGCGAGTGGCGGGCGCACGGTCCCTCCACTCACGTGAATAGAGCATGCGAAGGTGGAGGGTAGAATAGAATAGAATAGAGCTGGCAGGGACCTTGGAGGTCTTCTAGCCCAGCCCCTGCTCAAGCAGGAGAACCTATACCATCTCAGACAAGGTACTTGTGCTTGAGCGTGAAGTTCCACTCGTGTGAGTGGCAGGCACTTGAGCTCGCATACAAAGCTCCACTCGCTTGCCCATCTCGCCCACATCCTGGTTTGGAACAGGCCATGGCCTGGCAGTGGGCTGCGGCCCGGGGGGTTGGGGACTCCTGGTTTAGCAGCAAAACCAACAAATGTATCAGAACATCAAGTGTAATAAAACCCTCCCAAGAAATAATTCTATTAGCTGGTGGTAACAAAGCCATACTCCCCTGGGCAGGTAGGCAACAGATACACATTTTAAGTAAGTAGAAATATTATTATTGATTTATTATTATTTATTAAATTTATACGACACCCATCTCGCTATTAAGCCACTCTGGGCTGTTTACAGCAGAGGTCCCCAACTTTTTGGGCACCAGGGACCGGTTCCGTGGAGAGAGGTTTTTCCGCGGACCCGAGGGTGTGTGGTTTTGTGTGCTGCCTGCATCTCGGATGGGGCTTTGCTTAATAATAATAATGATAAAGTTGGAAGGGACCTTGGAGGTCATCTAGTCCAATCCCCTCAGACAGGAAACCCTATACCATTTCGGACAAATGGCTGTCCAGTCTCTTCTTAAAAACTTCCAGTGTTGGAGCATTCACCGCTTCTGGAGGCAGGTGGTTCCACTGGTTAATTGTTCTAACTGTCAGGAAGTTTCTCCTTAGTTCTAAGTTGCTTCTCTCCTTGATGAGTTTCCATCCATTGCTTCTTGTGCTGCCCTCAGGCGCTTTAGAGAATAGCTTGGCTCCCTCTTCTTTGGGGCAGCCCCTGAGATACTGGAAGACTGCTATCATGTCCCCCTTCGTCCTTCTCTTCATTAAACTAGACATACCCATTCCAGCAACCGTTCCTTATATGTTTTAGCCTCCAGTCCCCAGTTTGTGCGGACCGGTTGCTGGCATGCTGCGGACCGGTCCCGGTCAACGGACTGGGGGTTGGCGACCCCCGGTTTACAGTATAATAAATAATAGTACTGGTAGTCCTCAGCTTGCAACCACAATTGAGCAAGACAGTTGTTAACTGAGTTTTGCCCCATTTTACGACCTTTCTTGCCACGGTTGTTAAGTAAATCACTGCAGCTATTAAGTTAGCAACATGGTTGTTAAGTGAATCTGGCTTCCCCATCGACTTTGCTCGTCAGAGGTTGCAAAAGGCGATCACATGACCTCGGGACTCTGCAACTGTCGTAAATATGAGTCAGTTGCCAAGCATTTGAGTTCTGATCACGTGACCCTGGGGATGCTGCCACGATTTAAGTTGTTAATCTGGCTTCCACATCGACTTTGCTTATCAGAAGGTCGCAAGAGGTGATCATGTGACTCCAGGACACTACAACTGTATAAGTACATGCCAGTTGCCAAGCGTCTGCACTTCGATCATGTGACCATGGGGATGCTGCAACGGTTGTTAAGTGTGAAAAACGGCCCTCGGTCACTTTTTTTCCAGAGCCGCTGTAACTAAACAAATGGTTGTAAATTGAGGACTGCCTGCACAGACAAGTTAAAAAAAATATTAAAACTTTTAAGCATTCAAACTGCAGCATTAACAAAAAAAAATATTTATTGACAGCAGCTGGGAGGAGAGGTTCCTGGGAAGATTCAGGTCCATTTAATCCCAGGGATTTTATCAGTGACTGATGAAGAAACTGGGCAAAGAAACCTAGTCTTCTTTTTTTTTTCCTTGTTAAGGTGGATTTACTTTCTTTTGAAAGAGCTTGAAGGAAATGCCTCTACAGAGACAGAAAACAGAATGGGCTGGAAGAGGACGCTCCGTTCTGGCGAGAGCATTGTTTCTCTTTTCCTGGGAAAGGGGTGGCTTCCATGAAAAGCACATTTCAATGCCGGCGCAGCTGCCAGCTGCTTAAAGATGGCCTCACCTGCATTTTTAGCCAACAACAATCTATCTTCTGGCAGAAGGCTGTGCTCAGGTTTGTATCCGCAACCGGATCCGGTCAGGGAACGGCAAGCTTCGTCGAACTGCTTTTTGTGCTGAGGCCGAATAAACTGGTAAAACTCTGGCAAATTATATAAAGAAAAAAGAAAAAAACAGAAGGAAAGATGATGATAGCAGTTAATAGGGTCAAATGCTGGCCCCGTTTCTCCCAAAAGGCAGAGTGCATTTTAGCAGGTGGATTAGGTCGTGACACCAAGCAGTTTTGAACCAATTACTAAGGCACATATAGTGTGGGTGTGGACGGTGTTGAATTTGGAGATTTATCTTTGCTAGGAACCGAGGCAACCAACTCTTTCCGTATCAAACAATCTCTAGTTTGCATGACGTCATAACGTTTCGGTCTTGACTCTTAGCACGGGGTTTAGGGATTCAAAATGACCCCCCCCCCTTAACTGTCTCTCACTGCCCAACCCTGTGTAGCCAATCAGGTTCAGGCAAGATGTTTTCCTAACGGTCGGTCCTGTGGTTTGGTACGCAGCTCCCTCTTCCTTCCAGCTGGGTGACCTTGAGGCAGTGTCTAGAGAAGGCACAACACTTCTTTCATTTCCCCAAGCATTCCCTCCCTCGTTCCCCCTCCCCACAGTTCATGGCAGTCTGTCACCCCATAGCAGTGAAGCACAAGTGAGCACAAGGTGGCAGCTGACAGCGTAGGCGTGGCCTACCTGCCAGTGGACCTCCCTCCCCCCCCACATCTTAAGACTGTTGCCGAAATGAACAAAACAATGGTTTCTCAACAGTAGTTTTGTTGTTTGGGGATGAAGGTTAAGACAGGATGAAGGTTAAGTCTGTGAGTCCTCCAGTAGGCACAATGCATCTCTTTCTACATTAATTCAACAACCGGTTTTTGCCTTCAGCTGTCACTTGAAAGCCAGTTTGGTGTAGTAGGAGATGGTAGGAGACAGTGAGTTCTAGTCCCGCCTTAGGCATGAAAGCTGGCTGGGTGACTTTGGGCCAATCACCAGGAGACTGAGAGTAGATTGGGTGACTTTGGGCCAATCACCAGATGGTGAGCTCTAGTCCCACCTTAAGCATGAAAGCCAGCTGTCTGACTCTAGGCCAGGGGTGTCAAACTCAATTTCATTGAGGGCCGCATCAGCATTGCGGTTGCCCTCAGGGGGCCGGGTGGGTGTGGCCAGCGTGAGTGCGGCCTACTGGGTGGGCGTGGATGGAGTGGGTGTGGCCTACTGGGTGGGCGTGGTCAGCTCTACACCGTTCGCGTCAAGGGTGCCTGTGGGGGCCTGGGCAGGAGTGGGACAGATCTGAGGGTCTCTGGCAGAAGGGGGTGGGACTGGGGCAAGTGCCAAGGCATGGTCCACTGGAGGAGCCTCACTGTTCCTCTCAGGCCATGTTGGGGGGGGGGCTTATTGAGCTAAGACTGAATGCGTTTCAGCATAAATGGCCACCACAAAATTGTACATTGGCTCCCGGCCGGCCTGGGCCAAGGCCAAGGCAGCGGGGGCCGTTCCCTCACTGTTTCCAGGATGGCTTCGCGGGCCACATGAAACCACTTTGCGGGCCGCACCCAGCCCCCGGGCCTTGTGTTTGACATGTCTGCTCTAGGCCAATCCCCAGGAGATGGTGAGATCTAGAACTGTTTTAGGCATGAAAGCTGGCTGGGTGACTTTGAGACAATCACCAGGAGACGATGAGTTCTAGTCTTGCCTTAGGCGTGAAAGGCAGCTAGGTGACTTGGCCCAATCACCCGGATCCTGCCTCTAGACATAAAAGCCGAATGGGTGACTTTGGGCCAACAACAGGATACTGTGAATTCTAGTTTCACTTAGATATGAAAGCTGGGTGGGTAACTTTGGGCCAATCACCAGGAGACAGTGATTTCTAGTCCTTTCATAAGCATGAAATACAGCTGGGAAATCTTTGAGCCAGTGATTCTCAGAGGGTGATTGTGGGAAAAATAGGAATAGGAATAGTGGATACATTTGTTAAGTGTATCTCTGTGTTATTATATATTATATTTATTAATATAGTAATTCATATTATTTAATAAAATGTAATAATAAATAACAAATGCATACAAAGCCAGAATTGTGAAGAAAGCAACAGGTAGCAAATGCCACTTCTACAAAGAAGCTGAAGAAACAGTGGATTTCCTAGTTTCTTTCTTCCTGCTGCAACAATGTCACACAGACCTACTACAAACAATGGCATGACAAAGTAGCAACAATAACACACTGGAAGATCTGTAAGAAATATCCAGTTGTCTGCAAGGGAGAACTGGTGGGACCCCGAAAAGGAAAACGAATAAGCTACATTGCTCTGGGACTTTAGAATTCAGATAGACAAGCACCTGCCACATACAATGTCAAACTTAACAATTGTTGATAAGAAAAACAAAACAGTCTGGATTGTGGACCTGGCAGTACCTGAAGACAGCAGAAGAGAAGAGAAAGAACTGGAGAAAATCACAAAATACAAAGATCTGCGAATAGAAGTTCAAATAACTGTGGCAAAAGAAAGCAAAGATAATACCAACTGCAATCCCAAAACATCTGGAGCATCACCTGAATACCCTCGGCATTGACCAAATCCCCATCAGTCAATTGCAAAAGGCAGCTTAACTTGGAACAGCTTACATCCTGGGACTTGATGGGTAGATAAAAAGGGGATATCTAGTTCAAACATCTGGCTGACTGTGCAAGCCAACCATAATAATTAAAAAATTATTCTGTGCGTTAGCCACAGTGCATGCTACAGTACGTGACACCCTTGTTAGAAATCATAACCCCTAACACTGTAGCTACAGATGCAAATGCAATCAGCAGAAGGAAGCCTTTTGAACTATATTAAAAAATGTTGGTGAATAAAGAGAGAATTTAAATTTTGGAATAATATTTGTATTTAAGTCATGAGAATTAGTTTATAATGAAATGAGGGAAACTAAACGTATCCGAATTATAAATATTGGTTATATTGGAATATGATAATTATAAATATTGGCTAAATTGGAATATGATAATTGGAATTAAATAAAACCTAAAAACAGGACTTGGATATGTATAACCAAAATGCTATTGATAAATGTATAGATTGATTGAACTTTAGCTAGAAATGTACTAATATGAACGTGATATAATACCCAAGGGAAATAGAGAGGGAACCTTTATTGATGTAAACTGAAATATCTATGTATCATTCTGTTATTGGATTATTGATTACCCTATCGCCACGCTGCTTCCTAATTACTTGGTTGTTAAAATTTGAAAATTTAATAAAATTTGCTAAAAAAAAAAAATACCAGCAAAATATTAACAAAAGGAACGCAAGTATTACTTAATCCCTCACTGTTATTCATACATACTATTGCTACAAGAGAAACCTGGGCACTTCAAATACCTCGCATTAGGATGTGGGTGTTTTGGTCCTCTAAGAAAAGTCCGCTCAACTGAAATAACATAGCATTGAAATCGTGTTTTCTTTTGTAATGATGGAGGGTTTGTGAAAATACGTCAAAATTTAGCTGGCTCAGAGATTTCTTCACTGCTGCCATAAAAGCAACAGCTCTGGCTGTCTTGGGCTCCGAAGAATCAGGTACCCCACTAGTTTGCTGTAAAATAAAAAAAAAGAGAGAAAAATCATTTCCCCCCCTCTCCATGTATGCCCAGATTTTTTAGCCATCTTTATTTTAACTATTTTTTCCTTCCCTTTAAGTTTCTTTACTGTCTAAATCAGTGATGGCGAACCTTTTAGAGACTGAGTGCCCAAAAACTGGCCCTGCCCCCACTCCATCCCCTGACCTGCTCCCACCCCACCTGCCCGCAGGGCCACTCACCGCCTCCAGGGCCCGCCACAGATCACCCAGGCAGCCCAGCAGCTCTATGGTGGCCACGCCCTCTGCCCGCGCCCCGCAGCATCAACTGTGCACGATGGGGCATGACGGCAGAGTCTTGTCTATACTGCCTGGCTGCCATGTCCTTGGCTGCGTTGCTCCACATGGGCCACACTCAGGGGTGACTCTCCTCCAGGGGGACTGCTGGTGAGGAGGGGGTCACGGGGGAGGCAAGGCTGGGGCAACGGCATGTGTGCCCACAGAGAGGGCTCCGAGTGCCGCCTCTGGCACCCGTGCCATAGGTTCGCCATCACTGGTCCAAATCCCCTCCAAATATTTCCCAGAATGAATTTCAGAATTCCAATTGCTACTGTACTTATTTTGCTTTATTTTACTTTATTTATTTGTATCCCACAGTTATTATTTTTACAAATAACCCAAGGCAGTGAACATGTGAAACATACCTTCCTCCTCTTATTTTCCCTACAACAGCCCAGTGAGGTGGGTTGGGCAGAGAGAGACAGAGACAGAGAGAGAGACAGACAGACAGACACAGAGGGGGAGAGAGAGAGAGAGAGAGAGAGAGAGAGAGAGAGAGAGAGAGAGAGAGAGAGAGAGA
>NW_015391772.1:20034-22715 GCF_001527695.2 Protobothrops mucrosquamatus | reverse complement strand
CTGGCACCCTGGTTTAATTTTTTTTTAAAAATAATAATAATGTAAATTCCTTATATTACAATAACAGATCATAGTATTTTACTGGAGCATTTAGCAGGTTTTACTAGAAAATAATGGTAAAGGTTCTCTTTACACTCTGAAACTGAATAACAAGTTATATATTCCCGCTCCCCATAAACCAATTAATAACATCAAAATGAAATATACTAAAGATAGGGGAAAATAGATGAAACAAAATCAAAATACTGTAGTTAGCCTTCTAATGGCAATAATACAAGATTTAGCTACCTTCCTGGGTGTTTCAGAAAGCACATGGGCTGAATTGTGTTTTTTAAAAAAAGGATTATTAAGTCTCAATTCCAAGCTGCATAAAAAGGTCCTCACATTAAGACACATACAACTTTATCTCGACTTTGTTTTCTAGCACACTCCCAAACAGCCAGGTGAACCCAAATGGCAGGGAAGGTTTTTGGAAATGGACTCACGAGAAAGCTGTATAAAAGGGCAAATCTTATAGCTCTTTTCCCCAACGTCCCCCACTCTTGGTGTGCTCATCCCAGTGCTGGGATTATTAGCAAGAGGCGAATTGGTATTTGCATTTTCATTCATTGGAGAGAAAGGGATTACAAGAGAACAAGCATGCCACACAATGAGATACATAGAGCAACACATTCATGCTGGCCATTTGCCAGGGTTGCCAGACATATGAACACAGAAGGACAATCTTGGCACAAGAGAAGCGAGCACTCCGTAAAGCCAGAGCTGCAAATGCTGAAGCAACAGTGTCCACATTTCTCTGTTCAGTATGTGGCAGAACATTCCGTGCTAACATCGGTCTCATCACCGTTGATGGCCCATAATCATTAAGATGTCAAGGTCTTCATCGAAATCGACGGACGAACAACAACAACAACAAAGAAGCAAAAAAGCTGAACTGATTAGGATCTTGATGTCAAGCAGCAGCTTAGAGCTGGCAGGAGGGTATTAAATCAACTAATTAAGGTCAGCAAACTGAGCTTGTTAACTTTCAGTAAATACACTTTAGGGACTTCCTGCTCTGTAGGGAAAAGTGCCTCAAGAAATAGCTTGTATAGGCAAACTGTCTACTGCTGAGGGGTGGGGGGAACTGGTCAGGCCCAGGCCAACATGTACTGGCCCACTGTCATAGTAAACACGTGATTGAGATACTGCGGAGGCCGTACATGTGATGATTATTGCAAAGTTCCTGGTTCATTACCTCATAATTGCAAATGGTTGTTGACTGAGGTAGTCACTAAACAAGGATTATCTGTATGCCTTGCAGTTCAGGGAACTACATCAGTGCAAATCAGTACAAGGATTGGTGGGGTGGATGTCCAGTTTGAGGGTGGAGTTGAGTTTGTGCTGCATCAAGACGCGGGAAAGGATGCTTTAATCCATAGGGGGAAAATGGCCATGGAGTCTCTTTGGGACCTTTATTCACTTAAGCTGTTGCTGTTGTGTTTTACTGTAATTAAATGCAATGGCACTAGAAATATTCCCCACATTTGACATTGGAGTTATAATCCCGTATTGGCAAACGGGCATAAACAGGAGCTGTTTTCCGTAACCGATGGGGCACATTCACAATCCTGTAAACGTTGCAAAGGTTCCACTTTTCCCTGGAGCCTGAACTGTGCATAGGAGTTGGCATGTTAATGGCAGGAAAATTGCCAGCCTTTAAAAAGACCCCTCCTCCTTCCTTTTGTATAGGAGTGTGTGCTAGTCAATCACAATCTTGTTGCTAACTCTGGGGAGGATTCCTTTTAATTACCTAAACATCATAAAATACAAGTGGGTACAATTTGCTTGCAGCTCAGGAGGGAAATGCCAACAATAAGGGTATTTTTCCTCATGGACTTAAATCCGTCTTTGAAATAGGAAATGTGTAACCAGAGAGGATAAAGCCAGTGAGCTAACGGCAATATTAACTGCTCCTGTAAAGAGAATTAAAATATTACAGCCACTAGTTGTGTACTCCTTTCTGGAAAGAAAGATTAAGGCCTTATTTAACAAGGCCTTGAACATCAATTGAACATCAATTCCTCTCTTTAACGTTGGCTTTAGGACTCCTTTTCTCCTCTCTTTTGCTTCCAGGCTGGGGGAAGAAGTGGGAAGAAGCAGCACCATCAGATCCAGTAGTTTCTGGGCTCCTCCGGAGCGGAAATGGACAACTTGCCCTGGGACAATTCAATTTAATTATTTAAAATAATTGTAAAAATCATTTTAATTTTAGTCATCCGTATTTTATTTTGTCCCTCCCTCCTTTGGCGTCCTTTAATAATTCCATTTGACTATTTCTTCACTATTAGTGGAACTCTTGTCCCACGGCGAGTTGTTCCATGGTGAGTTGTCCTAGGCCCACTCTGGGGTTTGTTTTCCAGAGTTGGGCCTGTGAAAATCTTTGGATGTCAGTGGGTCAACGTTTTCTCCCAGGCTCTCATCTTGACAATGAGATGGAATGCAAAGGCCCCTAACTTGTGGGGTGCCACAAGGGTCGGTCCTCTCCCCCTTACTGTTCAATATTTATGTGAAGCCGCTGGGGGAGATCATCCGTGGCTTTGGGGTGGATTTCCATCAGTACGCTGATGATACTCAGCTGTACATTTCCACCCCAGGCCACCCCAATGATGCCCTTGACGTGATGGCCCGGTGTCTGGAGG
>NW_015391772.1:9671-18538 GCF_001527695.2 Protobothrops mucrosquamatus | reverse complement strand
GGACTGGCCTAGGGGTATTTTAAATTGGTTTTAATCAAATTTTTAGTAGAAGCGGCCAAATTTGAATATTTATTTTTAATCATTTTTAAATTTTGTATTGTATTGTATCATTGTTTTAAACTGGCTGTAAGCCGCCCTGAGTCCTCCGGGAGAAGGGCGGGGTATAAATTTAATAAAATCAAAATCAAATCAAATCAAAGGGGGGGGGGAAGGAGTGGTATTTAGGCAACCAGGGCCTTTAAGAGCCAAAGTCACAAAAACAGATGGAGAATTTGGGGGAATTGGAAGGATTTTTCTATGTAACCAGCTGGCACATCTAGCCTTTTGTATCACGATTTGTGTCTCTTTATAAACTTGCCCTGGTGGGTTTTGTGCAAATTGTTAAGCAACTTTGCATCGAAGTTGCTTCTAAATAGGAGGAGAGCATCGCAATCTGAGAACTTGCTCAAAAGTCGTTCTTTTAAAGTGGTTTCTTCTTCCCTATGAGCAGCTCTATTTCCTTCCATCATTGCTTGCTTTGCACGTAACTACTTCCAACTAGAATGGCATCTCCTCACTGTTATTGGGCCAGGCAGTGGCAATATAGAATTCATTTCGTATTTTGTCATTTCCCTCCATTTTACTTGCTGGCTTGATCCGGTTATTATGCTTCTTGCTGTTCCATCAGTTTAATGATACCAATCAGGATCACTATTGGAGCAGGGGGTTGGACTAGAAGACCTCCAAGGTCCCTTCCAGCTGTATTCTGATTAACACAATCTACGTACAGCCCTTTGGATGCTCTTGTGTAATGGCAAGGAGATCACAAGAGAGAGAGAGAGAGAGAGAGAGAGAGAGAGAGAGAGAGAGAGAGAGAGAGAGAGAGAGAGAGAGAGAGAGAGAGAGAGAGAGAGAGAGAGAGAGATCCACCCAGGCAAAGTGTAAAAATCACACTTTCTGTTTTTAGATCACAAGAGGGAAGCAATTCCTGCCTTTTTACAACTCTAATTCTAGGCCTGGCACAGTTGTACAATTCCTTTTACAACAAGGAAAGTTATTTCCTGTTAGTAAGTTAAGTAATGCATTAGTTTTCTCGGCAGAGGAGGCTGACATCAATGCTCAGTCTCAGGAAAAAAAAATCCCCCGTATGTAGAAGAGTAACATGTAGTGTGGAATCTCATCTTTTCCCCTCCCATGCCCCCCAAGAACTGGCTGTCAAGATTTGGAAGAATATTCAGGCCAATGGCCAACCTCTGCAAAGCCACAGGTGAGGCACTGACAGGTGATTCTGCCCTAAATACATCTCTTTCAAACCTAGCTTGGGTAGCAAATCTATCCCCCCAGCACATGTGTTCACGTGCAAGTGCATGTGTGAAGAGAGAACCAGTTTTAAATAATACAATTTTTAAAAGTAAGAGTTCGAAGTTCTTAGCATTTAGGTTTAAAGTAAAAAAAAACATTTCATTTTACACAGAAAGCTCTGAGCTCACTTTGATTCTTGCAATGATCGTTTTTTTTAAAAAAAATACCTCGTGCACAGGATGTAGCAAAGGGGAAAGCCTGGGAGACTGGCTCTAATGTTGGACTGAGAGAGATCCAGGCCTGTTGTCTTCACTCAACCGTGGAGGTGACTTAAAATACCATGCTAGAAAGCAGGAGACCCTGAGTTCCAGTCCCGCCTTAGCCATGAAAGCCAGCTGGGTGACTTTGGGCCAGTCGCTCTTATTCAGCCCAACCCACCTCACAGGGTTGATGTGGAAGGAGAAGGAGGAAGGTCTCTTGGATATCTTTGCCACCTTGAGTTATCGGTAAGAACAATTTAAGACAGGATGCAAATAAATAAAGTGATGCACAAAACTGAAAGGACATTTTAGGATTTTTTTTTTTAATTTGTGTAATGCACAATGCAACCCTAAACACATTTAAAGAAACAAGGACAAAATATAGACAATTTCACATCTCTAAATTAGTATCCCTGAGGATTGAGGGTGCTCAGCACATCCTACCTTCCTTCCCCTCCTTCACTACAGCTTAAATCCTAAAGTTATCCCGTTTCCAATCAGGATCATGCTTATGTTCACACGAGGATCATGGAAGATCTTCTCATTTAATTGATGAATATGTTGGGCTGCGCGGTCACTTTTGCCCGGTTTAAGAACTTTTCCTGATACCAAAACCTGTTAGAAACAGAGAAAACCATACAGAAGAGCGTGCAGGATTCACACCATGTATTACAACGCTGTTACACTGGAGACAACTGTCAGAGAATGCCTGGAAGTACAAATGTGATGCTTGGCTGAGGCTCATTAAAATAGCTACCTCGTTTCTCAGGACGAGACAGTTACGATGTCAGCCTTCTGCTGCAACCACACAAACCTGGAAGCGGTGCTGGCTGGTTCAGTGAGTTGCAGGCAGTTGGGGCCTCTACAATCTGTTCCAAGCACTGCCTTGCCCCACCCCTGCATCACAACTAAGTTTACAACTGGACCTTTGCTTTATGAACAACTACCCAGGCTAAAGATTCCATACAAGCAAGGAAGTTTATTTCAAAGTCAGTGTAGGCGGCGCTCCAATCTCCGTCCTTTCTGGGGTGAAAGTAATCAAAAGCAGAGTTTTGCCAAAGGCAAAATACAGAATAACAGAACTGGAAGGGACCTTGGAGGTCTTCTAGTCCAACCCCCTGCTCTGTGCCATTCCAAACAAATGGTTGTCCAGTCTCTTCTTTCTAGTCCAGAAAAGCCACCAAGATCTGCTCGGTTCCCATTTTTTTCTGAAATACTTACGTTGTCAAGAACTAATAACTTCCCCTTTTTTATGAGCCGCAGACATTTTTCGTAGTAATCGTTGTAACTCTCTTTGTCCGCGTGGATGAACGCCAGGTCAAAGGTTCCAGCTTCACCATTGGCCAGAAGTTCCTCTACACACACACACACACAAAAATCAGAATGGGCTTTTTTTTAAAAAATGCAAAAGATTCCCTTCTGTCTGTCTTCCTTCTATTGTTGCCCCCTTATCTGGGTAGCTTCAGCCTTGGTGGAGCAGGGGTTACAATGCAGGCTGGCTCTGCCCCACAGCCAGCAGTTCGATCCTGACCGGCTCGAGGTTGACTCAGCTTCCTGAGGTCGGTAAAATGAGGACCCAGATTGTTGGGGGCAAATATGCTGACTCTGGAAACCGTTCAGAGAGGGCTATAAAAGAATTATGAAGCGGTATATAAGTCTAAGCGCTACTGCTACTCAGACGAGTCCAACCTGCGAAGGGAAGGGGACGGGGAACGATGAGAATCCTGAATTCCAGTTTCCCCTTAACCTTGCCATTCAGACATGACTCTACTTGTGAAACCACAATGGTGGGGGAGGGGGTGTTCCAATCTCTGTCTGGCTTGGGGCCAATTGGGATGCCATGATCACCCTGCCCATCAGGGTGGGCCAAGCATCACTTCAGAGAGGGCTTCCACCTGCAACTATCTGAATCTAAACTGAATACAGGCAGTCCTCAATTTACGACCACAATCGAGCCCCGGACTTCTGTTACTAAGTGAGACGTTTGTTAAGTAGGTTTTGCCCCATTTTACGACCCTTCCAATCAAATCCTTTGCTTCCACCTACCTAATGTTTCAATGGCTGGTTTTATCCTTAGATCGATCTTGCGTAGCACTCCGGCCTGAAAGGAAAGGAAACATCTCATAGGTTTCCCAAGGACCCAGGTCCTCAGCCTCCGCATCGTGTGTGTGTGTGTGTGTTTGTGTGTGTGTGTGTGTGTGTATACCACCCATGGATGTGGCATTTCCAGAAAGGGGGTGGGGGCTGACTGGAGATAGATGATGTCAAATCCCCCCCTCTGTGGAGTCTACAACACAAATCCTTTCCGCAGTTCTGAGAAGGCTCCACACCCATTTGCACCACCCAGGTGACCCTGAGGACACAGATAAACTTCCAAGTGGCCTCAACAACTCTCTAAAAAGAAGGCAAATGACCAGCTGTCTGCAAGGAGTATAAACCCTGCTATTCTCCCCACCATCCAGTCAGAGCTGAAGAAGCTTCTTGGATGAGAAGCGAAACGTCTTCAGAGAAGAACAAGGAAGTCCTCTTGAAAAAAGCACCTTTGGCACAACCGAATGTCGGCAAATATTAACACAGCAAATATGACTAAGCCCCAATTTCCGAGTGACTCACTCTACCTCTTTCCACACTGGCTTTCCAATACTGGCCAAGTCTTCGTTTATGTCGCAGGCAACAATTCTGCCGTCCTCCGGAAGGACTAGAGCCATGCTCAAAGTATTGTACCCGGCAGAAACTCCTACGGAGAAACGACAAAAACGTGGTTGAGAGGGGTTCTGACTTCCGAACGAATAGGAACAGAGGTGGTCCTCCACTTACGACTGCCATCGGGACCAGAATTTCCATTGCTAAGGAAGGTTAAGTGAGATGTGCTCAATTTTACAACCTTTATTGCCATGGTTGTTAAGCAAACCGCTGCGGTTGTTTAAGTGAATCGATGTAGTCCTTAACCAAATCCAGCTTCTTTCATTGACTTCGCTTGTCGGACATTGGCTGGGACGGGGGTGGAACCTTGGCTCTTTTATGATTCCTGGACTTCAACTCCCAGAATTCCTGAGCCAGCCATGCTCCCTCCCTTCCTCTCTCACTCCTTCCCTTCCTTCCTTCCTTCCTTCCTTCCTTCCTTCCTTCCTTCCTTCCTTCCTTCCTTCCTTCCTCCCTCCCTCCCTCCCTCCCTTCTCAGTAATAGCACTTAGGCTTATATACCACTTCCCAGGGCTTTACAGCCCCCCTCTAAGCGGTTTACAGAGTCAGCCTGTTGCCCCCAACAATCGGGGTCCTCATTTTACTGGCCTCGGAAGGACGGAAGCCTGAGTCAACCTTAAGCTGTTCAGGATTGAACAGTTGGCAGTTGGCAGAATTAGCCTGCAGTACTGCATTCCAACCCCTGTGCCATCACAGCTCTCCCTCCCTCCCTCCTTCCTTCCTTCCTTCCTTCCTTCCTTCCTTCCTTCCTTCCTCCCTCCCTCCCTCCCTCCCTCCCTCCCTTCTCAGTAAGGAGAGAGGAAGCCATGAAAGATGGTTAAAAAACCGGCCTTTCGGTCCTAATTTTGCCAGAGTGTGGAACTGATCGCCACTTCAACTGGCTCAAAACTCAAAGAGGGGAGTTTGGGGGAAGTGACCAGTTGTAATTTGAGGACAACTGGCAGAAGGTTAGACTGTGACCTACAGGGGGCCCAGTTTATTATGGGATCGATTCCCGAATCTCCCTGGTTGCAGGCAATCTCACTTACCTATCTCAATTACCTTTTTTGCTCCAACAAGTCTGATCAGGTTTGCCACCAGCTGGGCCTGATCACGGGAGACCCAGAGCTTTTTGCCAGGAGGACCAGAGGCAGCCTAGAAGAACAAAACAGGTCTCGACATGACAAGTTCTTCTGCAATTCCATGGATGATCCAGATTGTCTATGGAGGCTCTCCATCCTCCATGTCCTGGTCATCCCAAAGGTGCTTTTTCAGGAGGCAACTGGACTTTCTTGCTTTTCTTTAAACACACTTCGCTCTCATCCAAGAAGCTTTTTCAGTTCTGACCAGGCGGTGGGGAATGGAAGGATTTCTACTCCTTGCAGACCGCTGGTCATTTGCCTTCTTTTGGAGAGTCCTTGAGGCCACTTGGAGGTTTACCTGTGTCCTCAGGGTCACCTGAGTGGTGCAAATGGGTGTGGAGCCTTCTTGGCTGCAGGATGTGTCCCTTCCCTGTTGGAGACAGGCGCAGGCTGTTGGGGATGAGTCTGTGTTGTCTGCATCTCAGACCGAAGCGCAAATGGTTCCTGGAGTCTGCAATGTTTTCTGGAAATCCGTTCATGCTCCCGCACCATTCGAAGGGGGTCCATCCCAAAGCGCATGGCTCAATGTCTAAATATAAATCCTTCCACTCCCCACCATCCAGTCAGAGCTGAAGAAGCTCCTTGGATGAGAAGTGAACGTCTTCAAAGGAAAAACAAGAAAGTCCAGTTGCCTCCTGAAAAAAAGCATCTTTGGGACAACCAGGATCCAGAAGCCAAGATTAAACATCTCTCTATTCTACAATTTAATTTATTATTTATCGCAGACCTGGGGCACGAGGGCCACCTCCAGCCCTTTAGCCGTTTCCTGTCCTTGAGGTCAATTGGAAGTTAGAAATCAAATATACAGTATATATGCGCGTATGCCATGCGCACAAGTACAACTGCATTACTTTTATTTTGAAGGTGACTCTTACTTTCTTTTCAAGCCCAGAGTCACCTGATTGGGGAGACGGGCAGCATAAAAAATAAATAAATAAATAAATATGTAAATATGTAAATAAATGTACAAATGCGTGTGTGCACGTGCCTTCACAGTATTGGCTCAGCCTTCCAAAACAGTCCCAGTGTCTCTTGTGGCCTCTTGGGAAAACTAATTGCCCACCAATGATTTATTGTTTCCTTTTAAACTGCATTTCATGCTTCGTTTTTTTGTTATTTTATAAACTTTTCCAGGAGCTCCTCTGAAGAAGCATCTAAGAAATAATGAATGAGGCAGGCGGGGGGGGGGCTTGCTTCAGATGGAGAAGAGCAGCGAGAGAAGGGCTGGCCTCCCCCAGCACAAAAACACTGACTTTGCTTCTCAGAAGGGGATCACGTGCCCCCCCAGGACACTGCGACCGTGAGTCAGTAGCCAAGTGTCCAAATTTTGACCATTTGGGGATGCTGCAACGTTTGTTAAGTGTGAGAAACAGCCGTAAGTCACCTTTTTCAGTGCCGTGGTAACCTAGAACAGTCACTAAACGAACTGTTGTAAGCTGAGGACTCCCTGTACATTATTTGGGACGTCTACTTCTTCCAGACGGAAGGGCTGAACGATCCCCCCGTTACAGAGGAGATGGGAGTTAATCTGGGGCGTTTGTGGATCCTGGATTGACCACAGAAGTCGATCGGATCCATTTGCAACTGGGGCACTTACCAGCCTCAGCTTCTTTAAAAGAGGGTGCTCTCGCACGGAGTGATCCACAACGTATTTGTGTAGGTTGTCGTTCCCTTGCAAGAAGCCGGAGAAAGGGCTGGAGATGCCGAAGACGAACCAGTCTGAGCCGTGGTATCTTCTGCCTTTGGAAAGCAAATCAATCCCTCCTCAGTCACAGAATAAATAGTTCAAAACGCTCGATAGGAACCCACTGAAAGAAGCTCGGAAGGGTGGCTGTCTGGAACACCAATCCCTTTTTCACACAACATACTTATCCTGGTTTCTGAATTTCCGGGAGAGGGGGGGAATTGAAACTCATTGAATCCCAGACCTGGAAGCCTTTTAGTCCAAGTGAAAAATAATAATAATAATAATGGCAATCTGGAATAAATTAACTCACTTTCCCCTGTGGTGTCAGTACAGAGTTCGTACATTACAATAAGCTGTTGAAATCTAACCAGAGTTAACACCAAGCTTAGCGTGTTGTGTGAATCTTTTGCTAGGTGTCCCCAGGAGCTCTTAAAAACATCTGCCACGGAGAGGTCATCCCACCCAGAAGAGAAACCCTGAATAGGGTGAATCTGCATTGGTGAGCTGCTCTATCATGGCTTAGGGAACTAAGTAGACTAATTGGGGCTTAGCCCAATCTACTCCAATCCTCCCAAGGGGGGGCTTGCTTCGCTTCGCTCTAAAAGCCCTTTGACACTTTGATCACAGCTTGCCGGAGACGAAGCACCTCTTCAAAAGTTTGCTCCTAAGTAAAAAAGCAAACAAACCTGCTTCTTTTGGTCCAATTCTGCTCTGATGACCACTCAAACACAACTGTGCACCTTCCCAGCAAAAATCCCTGGATGGTTTGCCCTAAACCTCTTCCAGCACTTTAACATTTTTCTCCATTTGGCCTACAGCCTTGGGTATCTGGGTGGTCTCCCATCCTGCCCAAGCTTTTCAAGAGGAGCCAAAGGTCAGCTATAGGCCCCTCAAAAGGTGACCGAGCTGGTCTGGACTACGTAGCTGAGAAGCTCCAGGAGAGAGTTTGAGCCAGAGACAGTCGGTGTGTTTCTTCTTTCCTCCTGGCACAGGGAGTTTTCAAAGTTGGCCACTTTTAACATGGGGTGGACTTCAACTCCCGCTATCAATTAATTCCAAAGAATTCACAGCCTAGCTTAGCCTAGAATAACAGAGTGGGAAGGGACCTTCTAGGTCATCTAGTCCAACCCCCGCTGCCCAAGCAGGAGACCCTACTACACCACTTCTGACAGAGTAGGATGATCTTGCACTGGGGGGCTGCAGTCCAATCCCTCCTCCCCAGTTTAGGGTCGGGGTCCCGGCCCTTCCCATTGCCCCTTTCCAACCAGCCCCGGTTCCAGCGCCGGCGAAGCCCCCTCCCGAGGCGCCCCTCAGCCCGGACCACCCCGGGGGCTGCGCGGAGCCAAGTCGTGCCCGGAGCACCCCGGAGAAGCTGCGTGGGTGTGGGTGTGTGTGTGGGGGGGGAAGAGGCTCCTCTCGGGGGCGGGAAAGTCCTCCTCGGGTGGGCATTCCCCTCGGCCCCCCCCGGCCTGCGGGGCTCCCCCTCCCAGCGGAGCGAGGCGGGCGGGCGGGCGCCAGGTTGCCGCTCCCCCCCCAATTCCCGCCTGGGGCGCGCGGAGCCTTACCGGCCAGGAAGCCCACCGCCAGCGCCGCCCCCGCCGCCCCCGCGGCCGCCAGGAGGGCTCCGCGGGAGAGCCCGGAGGAAGCCATGCCTGCAGCGGGGAGCCGGAGCCGCCGCCAGACCGGGCGCTTTCGCAAGACCGGCGCGTCACGTGTCCGGGGTGGCGAGCGGCCCCTGCAGGCGGCGGGACCCGGGGCTGGGCGCGAAAGGCGGAGCGCAAAAGGCGGGAGGGAGGCGGGTCGGGGGCGCCCCGG
>NW_015391772.1:0-8833 GCF_001527695.2 Protobothrops mucrosquamatus | reverse complement strand
ATCCATCCATTCATCCATCCATCCATCCATCCATCCATCCATTCATCCATCCATCCATCCATCCATCCATCCATCCATCCATCCATCCATCCATCCATCCATTCATCTTGCAGCATACAAGCTTTTCAAAAAAAGAGGGTGGGGCTCTGGAAAGGGTGCAGAGAAGAGCAGCAAAGAGGATCAGGGGACGGGAGGCTAAAACGTACAAGGCTGTGTGAATTGGGCACATCTGGTTCAGTGAAAAGAAGGACTGGGGGGGGTGAGACTTGACGGCGCTCTTCCCATATTTGAGGGGCTCGGCCTGCTCCCCAAAGCCCCCGAAGGCAGGGCGAGAGGTGACCAATGGAAGCTAATCAAGGAGAGAAGCAACCTGGAACTGAGGAGAAGCGTCCTAAGGGTGAGAATGGCTTATGGGTTTGGGTGCTCCATCCCCGGAGTCCCTCCCACAGGGGCTTTCTTCACCAGGCACCTGGACTTCCTTTTTTCTCTCTGAAGACGTTTCGCTTCCCATCCAAGAAGCTTCTTCCGCTCTTCAGAAGCGAAACGGTCTTCAAAGAAAAAACGAGGAAGTCCAGGTGCCTGGTGGGAAAAAGCAACCAGGACCTGGAGGACGTGGAAAGTTTTTAAGAAGAGGCTGGACAGCCCCTTGTCTGGAATGGCGTAGGGCGGTGGCCCCAACCTTTTTGGCACCCGGGACCGGTTTCTAGTCCCTGACGTTTTCTCGGCATGGCTTTTCAGGAGTGGTCGGCCATTGCCTCCTTCTGAGGTCTGGGAGAGGGTGACTGGCTTTACGTCTGAGGCAGGATTAGAACTCACCGTCTCCGGCTTCTAGCCGGATGCCTTAACACCCTCCTCTTCTCCTTATCCGTTATTAGAAATGGCCACCGTGGCCTGTTCTTGAACCATCCAGGAACAGAGCTAGCTATAAGTCCGTCTGCCGTGTCCCCGGTGGAGGCGAATCTTCTTGATTTCCAAAGCAGATTACCTCAGATCCCCCAGGCTGACCTCTACCTTGTGCCAAGCGGCCGTCCTGGGGGTGGCTGAGTTCCACTTTTCTTTTTTCCACTGTACTTTCCGGCCTTGCAGTCTTCCAGCCTTCTCTCCTCCCTGCTTTGTTTTTTTGTTTTCAATTTGATAACCTTTCACGCAATATATTTTACCTCCATTTGGATAAAGTGGGTCTGGTCCCCGAAAGCTGATCCTGTACACATTGGGAAATCCATTGCCTAGGGCAGGGGTCCTCAACCTGGGCCACTTTAAGACGTGTGGACTTCAACTCCCAGAATTCCTCAGCCAGCAAAGCTGGCTGAGGAATTCTGGGAGTTGAAGTCCACACGTCTTAAAGTGGCCAAGGTTGAGGACCCCTGCCCTAGTGGGATTTCGCATAAAATTATAAATGATCAATGAATGGAAAATTAAAGATCGGAATCCTGCCCTAGCGAAAAATGTACAGTTTTTATAGAGAAAATATGTCTTTTTCAGACAACAGGCTACGTTGAACCATTTTCATTAGATATTATCTTGTAATTTATATGACATTTTGAATATGGCCGAGGCAAAAGGTATTCTACTTCCCTATCCCCCCCCAGCCCCATTTCAGTATGAGATATTTAAGAATTTGCCTCCTTCTGTGTCCCTAATGAAGCAGCTAAATATTTAATATTTGCTGGATTGTGCCCATTCGATTATAAAAAACATTATTTAAAAGCGTGTTCATTCATGAGGACTAGAAGAGCTGTCAAAATCCAGGCAATCACAAGTACAGGGACAGCTGACGTTTCCTGTCATCTTTTTGCAGCCTTGATTAATGGACGTGTCTAATTAATGTTTTTGTGTTTGTGTATGCAGCATTAGCTTTATTAAAATATTTTTAAAAAAATGAAACATCATGTTCTTTAACTATACATTCTCCTCGCACACTGATTGGTATATTTTAGTAATTATGTTTTATTAGGCTTTCCTTTTTTTAAAAACAAAAAAGTTCAGCCCAATTTCCAGAGGAGCCAACTATTCCACTGATAAAAATTGGATGTTATCATCAAGGTATGTTAACATCACTTGACCTATACTGAACAATTAGAAAACTAGAAATAAAAATTTTAAATGTCCGACCAGCCAAAGTATCCCAAGAGAGATTAGTGACGTTCTACCCAACCAGAGCTAATTGTGGGAGGAGGGGGAAGGGGGGCAGGGAGAGAGTGGGGAAAAAAAAGACAATAAATCATATTTATAACTATCTGGCTGCATGCTGTGGCTGGACTGAGTAACTGCAGCAAAGGAAACATTTGAGTTAGGTGATTTGGAATGGCTCAAAACCAGAGTAAGGACATATATATATATACACATACATATAAAAGATATTGTAAAAGTAAAAACTGCAGTATAGCAGTTAAAAATGTCCAGGTGTTCTCAATCAGACCAGTCTGTCTGGAAAACTTCCTGTATATACTTTCTGGATTCTGCTGGCAAAGAGGGGAGGAGAGCCTGTGGCTTGGTGGTTGAATCACTGCCTAGTATGTAAAACTGCCCAGGTTCGAATCCCATAAAGGGTATGGCTAACTGATGAAAGCAGAACAAGCTAGAAATGGCCATCTTAGTCTCCCAATTTAATTCTTTAACTCTTTGTCAGAAAAAGAAATTTGGATTTAAAAATGTTTCGCAGTTGCGACTTGAGCCTGCTTAACGCCCCTAGTTGTGGGGCTGCATGGTAAAAGATATTGTAAAAGTAAAAACTGCAGTATAGCAGTTAAAAAGTCCAGGTGTTCTCAATCAGACCAGTCTGTCTGGAAAACTTCCTGTACATACATATATATATATATATATGGTATATATATGACATATACATATACATACACATACATATATGACATATACATATACATACATATATAAATATGGCCAAGGCAAAACCCTAACCCTAAGTGGGTTTTTCCCCTATGGCAGTGATGGCGAACCTTTTAGAGACCGAGTGCCCAAACTGCAACCCAAAACCCACTTACGCATCGTCGGGTGCTGGGTGGGCGTGGCCCAGTGGGTGGGTGTGGCCCATTGGGTGGGCGTGGCGAAACATCTTCAAGGAAAAATCAAGTCCAGTTTTCTCTTGGAAAACCATGACCTTGGATGACTGAGAAGCTCCATATGTGTGGATTCCAACTCGCAGAATTCCCGAGACTGGCTTTAGTTTAGGGGGGGGGGTTGGTTTATAATCCTCATCCCAAAATATGTTTGCCCTGCCCTCGGGCAACGTTTTCCGCCTGCTTCTGTGGGAATGGGTCTCTGCAGATATTGCTGCTTCGTTTGCATATTAAGAGCAATACCCTACTGAACAAGGAAGCAGAAATCAAGATTCTGCAAACTGACGCCATTGGTGTAACCTTTACTTGCTAAAGAAATGATTAACCAATTCAATCTTGTGTGTTATGCTTGTTTAGTGATAGGTTTTAGGTTTTCCCCAGGCAGGGAGCATATTAGCCCCTTTCCTAGCCGTATTTTCTAGTGGAAATGTGTCCTTCTCAACCTGCCTCCAGAAGCGGTGAATGCTCCAACACTGGAAGTTTTTATGAAGAGACTGGACAGCCATTTATCTGAAATGATATAGGGTTTCCTGCCCTGAGCAGGGAGAGGGCTGGACTAGAAGACCTCCAAGGTCCCTTCCAGCTCTATATTATTATTACTATTACTACTATTATTATTATTACTATTATTATTACTATTATTATTATTATTATTATCCCAAAGCAATTGTTCACTGTATTTTCTTCCACTGTTAAGAAGGAAAAATATACAGAAAGGAGAAACTATTTTTTTACCTGTTTTGAGGTTAATTCGGGATTTGGGGGAAATGTCCCTTTGACCGTCTCCTCTGGTTCAAGCCTGTGCTCCAGCTCAAAATATGGAGTTGTGTTATTTTGTGGAGGCTGTACCAAAAGCAAGTGGGAGGTCTTGTGGCAGGATTTTGATTCTCTTCACCCCAAGCCCAGCTGGTAAAAGCAGGAAAGTCTGCCAATAATAATAATAATAATAATAATAATAATAATAATAATAATAATAATAATAATAATAATAATAATAATAATAACAACAATAACAACAATAACAATAAACAATAACAACAATAACAACAATAACAACAATAACAACAATAACAACAACAACAACAATAATAATAATTAATAATAATAATAATAATAATAATAATAATAATAATAATAATAATAATAATAATAATAATAATAAAAGTTGGAAGGGATCTTGGAGGTCATCTAGTCCAACCGCCTGCTCTTATGGACACCTTTCATCAACCCCTGATCAAGAATTCTAGGGACTTATTATGATTCCTACAACTCAGTGCTTTTTTCTGTAGGGGCACTCAGTGTACACCTTTGATTAAGGAATATACATAATAAGCAAACACCCAGAAAACTGAGTCAGAGCAGCAAGGTCTGCCCTCCTGTGGCCAGTGTGTGCTATAACATTTGGCAAAGAAGCCCTGGAGCGGCTTATTTTTATCCTTTCATTTCCCTCCTTTGACGGAAGCTCCAAGCAGCCACCGAAGAGGCTGTCAGGAATATAAAAGAGAATTCCAGGAGCTAAAATTTCATTTCTAATAGGACCCTGAGGATGGCAAAACGGGGAGTGCTGCCCTCCTGTGGCCAAATAAATCCATGGCATCTTTTTCCTAAGGTACAGCAGAAAATGTTATTGGATAGAGAGAGATATATATATAGAGAGAAAGAGAAATCAAAAATAATTTTATGAAAAGTGCAAAAATAATTTTATTGGTAGTACAGGACATTTCTGAATACACCAAAACCCCAAATCCTTACAAAAGATGATCCCCGGTGACTTCAGCGAAGAGCAGAAGCACAAGGTGCCCAACAGGTCCAAGCTCTGGCTGCAGGATCACAAATATAGTCAAGGAAGACTTGAATACTTTATTGTTTAACACAAGCACCACATCTTCCAAGCATAACCCAGGTGCAACAGTTTGTACAATTCAAAACATAATACAGTCCTAAAGATAAAATACATAAAAATATCATCCAATATTTTAAGGATAAAAAGTCACATTTTTATCATTGTAAAAGTTACAAAAGCAATGATACAATACCATGATGGGTTAAATAGTTCACTAATTTAAAATGACATTTTTGATAAAAAGGTGAGGTGTAAAAGAAACAACAGTTGTCATCAAAAGATTTCTCTCAGAAGAAAGAAAACGCAACTTCAGTGTTCAAATACATGAATATCACAATAGGTATCTCTTGGTGAAGAGATGGTGATAAGAACAGATACATAAAGGATACATTAAAAACAACCAAAAGAGAAAATATCTTGTCCACCATAAGCATCACAACTATTTAACAACAGTAAATCAGGAGTAAAACTCAGCTTTATTGCAAACAATACACATCAAACAGAATGTTACCAAGTCTGAATCCCATTTAGAGATATTTCAGAAACAAAAAGACAAATGTGTGTGACAGAAGAAATCAAAATTATTGAGGTGACAGCCACATACTGTGTGTCATGATTATTTGCCAGTCAAAACATAACTTATACATTTTAAGAAACAGCCAAGGATAAAATTATTCGCAGGCAGAAAAATAGAAATCTTTGGCCACAGCTAGCATTAAAAAGGGCCGTTGAGGTTTTCTTCCTGGTTCAAGGAACCATCGCCATGGCTAAATTTACGCCAGGTAGAAAAGTATAAAATCTATTACCAAGGACTGGCCACACTGGTCATTAAAAAGGGCCAATGAGGTTTTATTTTTGGTTCTAAGAACCGTTGCCACGGCTAAATTTACACCAGGCAGAAAACTATAAAATCCACTACCAAGCTCTGGCCACACACTGGTCATTTAAAAGGGCCATTGAGGTTTTCTTTCTGGTTCTATGAACCATCGCCATGGCTAGAATTATGCCAGGCACAAAAGTATAAAATGTATTATTAACCACTGGCCACACTGGGTCATTTAAAAGGGCCGTTGGGGTTTTCTTTCTGGTTCTATGAACCATTGCCATGGCTAGAATTATGCCAGGCAGAAAACTATAAAATCTTTTATCAATCACTGGCCACACACTGGTCATTTAAAAGGGCCAATGAGGTTTTATTTTTGGTTCTAAGAACCATCGCCATGGCTAAATTTACACCAGGCAGAAAACTATAAAATCTATTAGCAAGCACTGGCCACATACTGGTCATTTAACAGTTGTCATCAAAAGATTTCTCTCAGAAGAAAGAAAACGCAACTTCAGTGTTCAAATACATGAATATCACAACAGGTATCTCTTGGTGAAGAGATGGTGATAAGAACAGATACAAAAAGGATACATAAAAACAGGCAAAAGATAAAATATCTTGTCCACCATAAGCATCACAACTACTTAACAACAGTAAATCAGGAGTAAAACTCAGCTTTATTACAAAAAATACACGTCAAACAGAATGTTACCAAGTCTGAATCCCATTTAGAGACATTTCAGAAACAAAAAGATAAATGTGTGTGACAGAAGAAATCAAAATTATTGAGGTGACGGCCACATACTGTGTGTCATGATTATTTACCAGTCAAAACATAACTTATACATTTTAAACAACAGCCAAGGATAACATTATTCCCAGGCGGAAAAATAGAAATCTTTTATCGATCACTGGCCAAATCTAACATTAAAAATGGCCATTGTTGTGATTCCTGGCCAGCCCGTGGATCTGGCAGCTGAGTCTGAGGACTTGGAGGGGGGGCCTGGAGTGTCATCAGAGTCAGAGGGAGGCTCTGAGGAGCTACAAGATGTACAATCTGACGAGGAGCCTGGCCCTCTACTAGCGCTCAGGCTGAGACACAGCTGTGCTGGGAGGCTGAGGGGGACAGTGACGACTCACAGCTGGGTGACATTCAGGATGCGCGTAAACACGGCAGGCAAAGAGAGCAGGACGAAGGAATGCAATGGGGCGGCTCCAGAGGCAAAGGAGCAGGCATTAGGGAAGCCACGCCTGGGATGCATAATAAAAGGGAGGTGTGGGAGGTGTGCTGGTTGTCAAAGGCAACCGTTCGGGTTAAGAATCAAGTTGTGATGAACTGTGTTTGTTTTTCCTCAAGTCTATGAGTAAATAAAAGGGGTTTGGGTTTGTCCTGCGGTTTCTGCCTGCTTGATTTGAAAAGGGGTTTTCTCCTTGTGAACTTAACAGGGAGCTCAAGTAGGCTGGGACAGAACAGCCGTTGAGGTTTTCTTTCTGGTTCTATGAACCATCGCCAGGGCTAAATTTACGCCAGGCAGAAAACTATAAAATCCACTACCAAGCGCTGGCCACACACTGCTCATTTAAAGGGGGCCAATGAGGTTTTCTTTCTGGTTCTAAGAACCTTTGCCATGGCTAAATTTATGCCAGGCAGAAAACTATAAAATCTTTTATCAACCCCTGGCCACACCTAACATTAAAAAGGGCCATTAAGGTTTTTTTTCTGGTTCTAAGAACCATCGCCAGGGTTAAAATTACGCCAGGCAGAAAACTATAAATTCCACTACCGAGCACTGGCCACACACTGGTCATTTAAAAGGGCCGTTGAGGTTTTCTTTCTGGTTCTAAGAACCAACATCATGCCTAAATTAAGCCAGGCAAGAGATCTACTCAGGATTTCAATGGCCACATCTAGAATTAAAAAGGGCCACACAGATCTATCTTCCAGTCTGAGGACCTAACGTCTCACCCTAGCAACAAATCTAGTTATTAATTTATTGAGATGGCAGTACCGCATAACAAAGTTCAACACCAGGCTTACTTTTGGTTCTAAGAGATCTGGCTGCTACTGACATTATTTCTCAGGGTATGAAGGTGGGAGGGAAGCGATCCAAAAGGATTCCCTTCCAGATTGAGACTCAGCTGGGGATCCTCAGGGACTGAAGGAAGCTTGTAGTTGAGCGCTGTTGACTCCACCAGTGCGATTCACCCACGCTGCTTACTCAGGGACTGAAAGAGCCTGGGAGCCGACTGGCCGCCTTCTCCTTCAGGGTGAGTGTCACAGAGTGGTAACTCAGGGACTGAAAGGCCCCCATCAGGAAGGAATGGGAGGTTTAGGTGTGGACCCTTGGCCACGCCTCTTTCGCCCCCTGCCACTCGCCTCAGCCCACTTACAGCCAGCTTTCCTCCTCCGCTGCCCTCCCGCAGCCATTCTCCACGGCCAGTGGGCCCTTGGCTCTCTGCCCGTCGCACTTCAGTCTGGCCAATTCACCCAGATACCGTTTGTCCTGGGTCTTTGGCTGTACGGGACAAATAGCCCCCAGCCAATCGGATGGAAGGCAGGAGCCATGGGGCTGCGGGGGCAGCGTGCGATGAGCAACCCCAGGGGCTGGGGGGGGCAGCTGTGATGCAAGATTTTTTAAAGTGCTGCGGCTGCTCTGCAAGTTTTGGGGCCTTGCAGCTGTCACCAGAATCGGAAGGAGGGGGACTGGCAGCAGAAGTAGCAGCCACCGGGGCCACTGGGGGGTGGTGGCAGTCAGACAAGAGTGTGTTGGGGGAACGAGGGAGGGAGACCTCAAGGGGGCTTCACGAAGACAGCTTGACTCGCAACTCAAACGAAAGAGGGGAGGAGGAGCAAGGCTGGAGCAGCTTCTGCCATAGCCAGGGGGGTGGGTTAGGGGGGCGCACAGGGAAACCGCAAGGCCAGCGTGGCTTCTACCCACGCTTCCCTCCCATGATGCTCCAGTTCCAACCCACCAGCCCATGCCATTTGCCCGCGATTCCCTCCCACGACGACGCTCACCGTTCCACCCCCCCAGCCCATGCCATTTGCCCGCGATTCCCTCCCACGACGACGCTCACCGTTCCACCCCC
>NW_015391771.1:4381-22715 GCF_001527695.2 Protobothrops mucrosquamatus | reverse complement strand
CTATCCCTGGCGAATTAAGTGATGTTCTTTATGGCTTATCTTAGTGCCTGGAAGCTGTGAGGGTCAAGCTTCAACTGAACCCTGGCAAGACTGAGTGATTTTGGTTCTGGGACTATGCTACTTTTGGTGCTGGATGGGTGAATTCATTGCCCCAAACAGACCTTGTGTGCAATCTAGGGGTTCACTTATACTCACAATTCCTGCTTGAGAAGCAGGTGGCAGGCATAGCTAGAAGGGTCTTTGCTCCACTTCCTATTGTGTATCAGTTACACCCATTCCTAGATCAAAGGGCTCTACTCACAGGCTCTTATGCCCTACTCATGTCCTTGGTTGGACTACTGCAGTGTATTTTATATGGGGCTGCCCTTGAAGATTATTCAAACGTTTTAACTAGTGCCAAATGCAGCAGTGTGGGTAGTTACATGTGTTTCTAAAAGAATATACATTATTCTTCTGCTCCATGAGTTGCATTGGTTATGAGTCTGTTTCTAGGTCCAATTCAAGGTGCTATTTTTGACCTTTAAACAGCACTACATGGCATAGGACTGGTTACTTGAGAAACTGTCTCTCCCTGATTACATCTGGCCATCCAACCAGATCCAGCAGAGAAGGCATAGTGTGGATCCCATTAGCTAGGAAGCTTCCTGTGGCAGTCCTAGGTGACGGGCCTTTTCTGCTGTGCCCTCCACCACCACTTTATGGAACATTCCTTCCACCAAAATGAGCTTGGCTTTATCCCTTTTAAGTCCCTGAATATCTGTCATCAAGTGTGGGCACCCAGGGTACTGGCGAAATATTGAGATGGCTCCAATGTAATTAACGTGCTCCTTGCCATGTATGTAAAATATACATACATATTTTATAATTTTATAGTTTTAACACTAACATTAATGTGTGTGTGTATATTGTTTTTAGATTTGTTGTATGCTGCCCACAGTCATTTGTCTGAGAGATGGATGATAGGTGGCCATACCAATATGATGAATAATACACATGCACATGCACACAAACACACACACACACACACACATGTACGTGCACACAAACTAGGTAGGTATAAATGATATAGACATAGACAGACATAGACAAAGATAAATATACATCTACATATAATTCTTAATTGTATTTGGGCCTTGCAATCCCTCCCTGTTTTGCTTTGGGATCTCAAAAAACAAATATGACTAGGTTTTAGATAATTGTATTTCAGCTGTGTAGGCTATACAGGAGCACAGTTGATATTTGACCCCACACTAGATTACATCTAAAGTGATAATGTTAGACCCATAATTTGACACATAGATATAAAGACTCACAAATATCAACCTTCTCATACATTATTTACTTTTGTCCTTTCCTATCGTTTTTATTACAAGGCCAAGATGCAAGAATATCTGTGTGTGGATCTGTACAGTATATTGTCATCTTAAAAGGAAGGAAATTATGTTTCATTCATGAGTGGCAACTCTCTGTACAAAACTAATGACTTACAACTCTTTACGTTTCCCAGTCAGCATGCTTAACTACTATACCACATTGTCATTACTTAGGGTTTCTAACAGCCCAACTTTAACCATGTGTTAATGGGAATAAATCATATTCATTTCAGAGGCACCTGGGGTCAAGAAAGGATAAAGAGGATTGCAAGCTTAAGCAGCAGTTCATTGTTTAAATACATATACTACTTACATGAGATCTTTCCTGGAAACCTGGCTTTATGGTCCTGTTAATCTAAAACAGGGGTGTCAAACTGCCGGCCTGCAGGCCGGACGCGTCACGAGGAAACTGTGCCCACCGCATTGCCGGCAATGGGGAAAAAGCTCCGATACGTTGCACAACGTCACGTGACGTCGCGAGTTTGACATGTCTGATCTAAAATATTGCTTTGAATATGGAAAAAAGGATATAACCAACTGTAATTTCAACATGATAAATTTCTCCCATTTCCTTGATCAACATTTAGTGTTCTGTCAACTGATTAGTTCATGAAATCTGCTAATACACAGTATAAAAACAGTTTGTTTTGAGGTAATATGTTGGTTGAACTCTGTCATAGCATTTGTAAACCATGAATTATGGCTTCATGTGTGGTGAAAAGCTAGGTAATCTAGATGTCATTAAAAAAATGTGGTTTAGCAGAATTAGTGACTCAATTAATAATGCTGAATATTGTTAGTAGTACTTATGTTGGGCTAACATATCTGAGCAGTAACATTCAGGCTATCACTAGACAGCATCAAAGATGATAGGAAATCCCAATTCTACTGCCATCTTGTAGTTATCTAGATTTTGTCAGTTCAGTTAATGTAGACAACAGATTATAATTTGCCCAAATTCACAGATTATCCAGCAGAATGGGGAAAGTTCTAGCAGCAACAAGGGGCTAAGTCTAGACCAGTGATGGCGAAACTTTTAGAGACCGAGTGCCCAAACTACAACCCAAAACTCACTTATGCATCGTTGGGTGCCGGGTGGGTGTGGCCCATTGGGTGGGTGTGGCCCATTTGGGTGGGTGTGGCCCATTGGGTGGGTGTGGCTGCGGTGGTAACAGCAGACTGGGTGGGACTAAAAAGTTCAATCAATCAATTCCAACTTTGCAAGATCTTTTTTTTTCTCGCGAGAAGTTGAAATTGACTGATTGATAGACTGAAGCTTTTTTTTTTGTACACGGTGGCGGAGGCCTAAAGCAAAAAGGTTTTATAAAACCCAGCTGAAGGCCTAGGACTGGGGTGACGGCGCACGTGCCCACAGAGAGGGCTCTGAGTGCCGCCTCTGGCACCCGTGCCATAGGTTCGCCACCACTGGTCTAGACATAAAATGAATTCTTCTCTTTAACCATGCATTAATAAAACAGGAGGTTGCTACAGTCCTATGTATCTGCTCTCTTTATATCTCTAATTGGGCAAACACTGCCTGGGCTCTTGCCTGTCATTTTAGCTTAGATCAGCATAACTTGGATCAACTTGTTTTTGATTGCTGTAAATGGCCTAGGTCCTGAATGAATCTTCAAAGGCAGCAGTTGGTGGTTGCTTTTACCCGTTTTTGGCTACAGGTGTTTCAACTTCCTCTTCTAGTTGCAGGGTTTTTGTTCAAGCCACCACTGAAGCTATAATCCAGACCTTAATCATGGGTCAATTAGCCATTCACCTGCTTTCTTGAGGAAGTAGCATTCCTGGCATGCAAGATGGACAGGTTCATCTCTCCTTTCAGGCAACACAGCACTATTTCCCAGGGCCACAAAAAGCTTGGGGATCTTCTGTAAAACTTGAACTTCCAAGATTTAGGGAAATGTCAACATGGCTGAACTGGAGTGGAACATTGGCAAGGAAGAGGGAGAATTTCTCAGGGCTTGTTATTCTGCTATGCCCAAAGCCACTACTTTCTCTCAACATCCTGTCCTCTATATTACACATCCCATAACTGGATAAGATTAATGAACTATTTAAAAAAGAAAAAAAAAGAAATGTGCCAGTTTAATTTTACATACCTTGCTCTGTGTAATGTTATGTGCATCTACATTCATGTTTTCTTCTTTGGCATGCCTAAATTCTCCTGAAAGGTTGGTGTATACAATCATGACAGATAAATTACACAGATTGTAGCAACACTTTAAAGGAGCTATGCCCATCCCAGATTCCACAAAAAGATAAACTTGGTTTGTAGTGTTGCAGTTGGATGCTATGCTTCTGTATACCTTCAAAACACCTTTTGGAGATCAAAGCCAAAGTGCGGCACAGCCCTACATCACAACTACCAACACCTGTCCATGGGTCTGTGGTCTTTCCCCCCCCCACCATACCCATGATTTGTTGTTGTTGTTGTTTTTTAAATTGTCTCACTGGAAAACACATTTCAAAATGTTCCTCTTCCTCTCTCCTAGCTTTTTAGGAATCTTTCATCAATTTGATACCAGAAGAAGGAGAAATGGGTAGTAAAAAAAACAATAGGATGACAATCAACTGCAATCACAGAAAATAGAGACCAAAATGTCTTTTTGGTATATCACAACCACTGTATGCTGTGGTATCCAACTACCTTTCACTGTGGCAAAATGATTAAGTTAATTAAAGTGTGGGAAGCTGTCAGGGAGCATTGGCGGCCAAAGAGAAGGACTAGGATGGCAGCCAAAGAGAAGGACTAGGAGTCAAGGATCAAACAACTCAGAGACCCGCTTCTTTTTGTGCTGTCTTGTAAAGTTTTGATAAACAAACCCTGCATTTGTGGGATCTTTTATCTTTGATATCTTTTCCAACTATATCGGAAGCAAACGTCAGCTATTAAACAAGGATTTACATAATCTACATGTCTTTGATATAAAAGATATCGTAAACAAGACTTAGCTGATAAGAGGCCTGCTGCAGGGTTTCTTCTAGTTAATCTCAAGTAGGATGTTAATCTTATCTGATTATCAAATATGTAAAAGGGAGAATGATTTGTTGGGAGTGAAGCTGTTAAGCAGGTTGGGAGTAACAGGAGATATACTAGTACTTATAGAAATCACCAGGATAAAGAAAGGCAAGTCTAAGTGTGCAGAATCTGGGCTGTACAAGTAGTCCTTGACTTACAACAGTTTGTTTAGTGACTGTTCAAAGTTACAGTGGCAGTGAAAAAAGTGACTTATGACCAACTTTCACACTTTTGACCATTGCAGCATCCCCAAAGTCATGTGATCAAAGTTCAGAAGCTTGGCAACTGGTTCATATTTATGACAGTTGCACTGTCCCAGGGTTATGTGATCTTGTGACTTTCTGACTAGCAAAATCATTGGGGGAAGCCAGATTCATTTAACAGCCACGTTACTAACTTTAACAACTGCAGTGATTCCCTTAGCCAAGTTAACTAACCACTCTAGCAAGAAAGGTCGTAAAATGGGGCAAAACTAACTTAACAAATGTCTCACTTAGCAACCTAAGTGAGCTCAATTGTGGTTGTAAGTCGAGGACTACCCTGTATTTAAGAGGGTAACTTAGAGTGTGTTACTTACCTAAATGCAACAAATACAGCAGTTTACATAACGATTACCAAGAAGTAGATTCAATCTTGTTGGCTTCTCTATGTAGAGTTGAAGAGGATGTGATTTTCTCTTCTACCTCAGGCAGGAAAATGCCTCTGGCCATCTCTCCCTCTACCACACCTCATTCTAGCATTCTAACTTTCGCTCAGTGAATTGATTTTTATTCAAAACAACATGCTAGGGTAGGTTTGTCTTATTGTGTTTTGCAAATGTTCAGGTGTAAGCAGGGATTTAATTATTTATTTGCAAAACATGCGTGCCATTTCAGTTGGAGACTTTAAGCAGCTTACAGTTAGTAAATACTCAGCAATACCTTACTGACGGAATCATTTTATCAGAGAAAAATAGTAATTTAACCAAAAGCCGCTCACGGGATAATATATTCAAAATTTGGACAAACTGGAATACTCATTCCTGAAGACTTTGCAGAAGAGTGGCGTTTTAACCGACCTCCTGAATATTACAGGTAGTCCTCGACTTATCGCTGGCTACTTAGCGACCAAAATTACAATGAATCTCCCCGGGGCTACTTATGCCCTGGATTCAAAGTTCTGATGGTGCCCCCCTCAGGTCACATGATCACATTTTGGGCACTCAGCAACCGGCCCACATTAATGGCTGTTTCCAGTATCCCATGTGATGTGATTGCAGTGTATGACATTTTTTTTTTTGCCAGAAACCAGAGTTTACGTCCAGTTTCTGGAGAAAAGAATGCCCATTGTAGACAATGGATTCCCTGTGTTTGCTTAATGACTGCAGTTGATTCACTTAACAACCGCTTCAAAAAAAGGTTGTAAAGTCGGATGTGTTCACATGGTGACCCACTTAATGACTGGCTGCATGGCTTATGACTAATTCTGGGCTCGATTCTGGTTGTAAGTCAAGGGTTACCTTGTACAGGTATTTATTTATTTATTTATTTATTTATTAATCGCATTTATACCCCGCCCTTCTCCTAGAGGACTCAGGGCGGCTTACAGCCAATTTAAAACAGAATAACAATACAATATACAAATTTAAAATGTGGTTAAAATAAAATATTAATATAGGCCTTTCTTTTTTAAAATTATTTAAAAAACCAGATTTAAAATACCCCTTAGGCCAGTNTCTCTGTGGGAGCGTATCGGCCGGTGAGAGGTAATCTGTGGCAGAAGGCGGTCTCGGAGATAACCAGGTCCGATGCCATGGCGCGCTTTAAAGATGATAATCAACACCTTGAAGCGCACCCGGAAGGCCACAGGCAGCCAGTGCAGCTCGCGCAGCAGCGGCGTTACATGGGAGCGACGAGTCACTCCCATCACCGCCCACGCAGCTGCATGACTTCATAACTTTGGCAGGCAAAGTATTCCAGAATATGGGGGGGTCATTACGGAGAAAACTGGTTTCTGAAAGATGACCTCTCCTTAATTCATGTGGGTTAGGCAAATTCTAAAAAGAGTTGAATATGTAGGTCAGGGGTGTCAAACTGCTGGCCCCGGGCCGGACGCATCATCCAGAAGCCATGCCCATTCCATTGCCGGCAATGGCAAAACCATCCCGATATGTTGCACGATGTCACGTGACATCGCGAGTTTGACATGTCTGATGTAGGCTTTATAGCATAGCATCATGAACTGCATCTGAAATAAATTGATAGCCAATGTAGTTTCTACAATAAAGATATAACAAAGAGAACTCAGTTGCTACCCTCTGTGAGGTGAATAGCTACATTTTGTATAGCTATAGTCCCCAGGTTGTCTTCAAGGACAGATTTATGCAGAGATAATTGCAGTAGTCAAACCAGGAGGTATCAGAGGATGAATGATCATTGCTAGCGTGTCCTTTTCCACAAAAAGCCACAACTGTTGCACCAGCTGAAACCAGGCAAAGGTATGCCTACCCAGAGCTTCCCCTTGCTTCTCTATCAGGAACTCTGAGTCCAAGAAGGTTCCAGAATGTGGACCTGCTCCTTATCAGGAACGCAACACTGTTCAAGCCAAGGATACAATTGGAAGGCATCTGAAGCAATAACCATTCGAATTTAGCTGAGATTAAACCGTAGCTTGTTTCTCCACGCCCATTTCCTCACAGCCTCCAGATGCTGGATCAAGACTTCCACATTTCCTGCTGAGCAAAGAAATACAGCTGAGTATCATCCACATAAGGATGACATTTCACTGCAAACTGATGGATAACCTTTCCCATCAGATTCCTTCAGAAGTTACACAATATGGAGAAGATTCAACCTCAACCCCCCTTTCCTCCTCCTGCAGCTAAAGTAGCTTAATTTAAAAAACATGGAACTAATAAAAGAGTGCTTCCAACCCCAAACCTTTGCCAGTGGCTCAGAAGGATACCATGGTTGTCAATATTGAAAGCTATTGAGAGATCCAGCTGGATCAAGAAGTCTGCACTTCCTCTATCTATCCAGGGCTTACCATAGGTCACTCATAAGAGTAGCCAGTGTGGTTTCTGTGCCATGTCTACACCTGAATTCTAATTGCAAAAGCTCCAGTTTAATGTAATTCATATAAGGCCCTCTATAGTTGTTGTCCCACCACTTTTTTCAAGCTTTTTCTAAAAGAGCAAGTTAGAGATGAGACAGAAGTCCATGTTGGATGGCTTGAGAGATGATCTCTAGAGGAGGGGTGCACTGAAGCCCTTTTCAAGGCAGATGATACTACTACCCCATTTTTCAGAAGCATTCATCATTTCTCAAAGCCAGTCCCTCCATGACAGTCAGTTCTCACACAGTCAGTAAAAAACAATTTGGTAGAAAATCTTTTGATTCTAAGAACAAAATGCAGATGGAGAGATGCCAGCCTATCCAAAAGAGGGGGACAAATAATCAGTTTATATAGGCAAGAAGAAAAACAAAATGCAAGAGGTTTAAACAAAGTTTCTATACATAGAAGGCTAGTTCTTGAATTACAGCAGTTGTTGAACTTTGAGTGTGGCTCTTGGATTTCTTGCAACCTTGCTGAAGTAGTTCCTTCCTTCCTATTGTGTGAAACCTGATAGTTATTTTAAGACGCAATCTGGAAAGGATTCGGCCATTCCAGGGATCCTTACACATACCATGAACACAATGAGATTGCCTTTCTCCATCATTCCAGCTCAGTAGGTTTTCTCCTGCTTGACCCCATTCTCAATAGGTCATAGGAAAGAAGGCAATATACATCCTACATGCTCTAACTGCAGGGAACTGCCTTCATCAACCATCCCTGACTCATTCAGAGGATTGTTATTCCTATCACAAGTCTTCTGTACCTAGCTGAGCAACCCCTTATATCCCAGCCAAAGGTATGGGACCCATCCCCAGAAACTAACATCCAGTAGGTCTGTTCAAGAAAATTGAAATCTCTCTGCAGTAATGTTTCTGCACTGAGAAACCTCCACACTCTTGATACTAAAAGTAGCAACCATCTCAGACAACTAGATGTTTCCACCTTTTCAGGTTCCTAGTCTATCTCAGGCGTCCCCGACCTTTCTGGGTTGGTGGCCCAGTGGGAAAGGAAGGGGCAGGTACCTTTATGCGCGCATGCGCACACACACTGCGACTGTGCATGAACGGGGCCGCAAGCATGCACACTCCGCAAATGGGGCTGCTAGTGCTGGTGTGAGGCTCACAGCTCGGCTAGTGCTGGTGTGAGGCTCACAGCTTGTGTAGTGCCGGCGCAAGGAGTGAGCGCACATACACGCACACACACACACACGTGCGTGCATTGACCAGCCACTCGCGCAACCTGGTGGCCAAGAGGCCCCGGCCCCGTAGTGGGCCACGGCCCATAGGTTGGGACCTCTGTCTTATCTCATTCTTAGCACTCCAAACTTTTTCTCCCTTCTCCATTTCTGCCCAATGACTAGATTCCGGTGGTAGCATTTACAAGATACTTGACCAAAGCAGCAGCAACATAGAAACATAGTGATTAATATCTATGCTTAGTCTGCCAATAATCAGCAAACCAACATACTCTTATTTTCTGGCTCAGAATGTCACAGTTTTCACATTTGGTACCATCATATGTAGCTATGGCAGTGGCTGAAGCTTTGCAAGGGAGAACCATGCCAATCCCTTCCTAAGTCCTTCTCAGCCTTGAACATCCAACCTCAATGGCAGGACAGAGGGTATCAACTCTAGAATCTTCTAGGTGAAATAACGTAAGAGGCAGATAGTAGTTTCAATTTGCTAGGACATTAACAATGTCAGTGTTCACATCTTTGGTGCCATTTGTTGGTTTGGTTTGGTCTGCAGCAGCTACTTCATGGAGATCAATGTTTCTGCAGTCCATTTGGTGGTGGGAAGCCGAGATCATAGGAGGGCCACCATGAAAATAATTGGATTCATATTCCAAAAGCTTCAATAAAGGCCAAAATGTACCTTTCTTTTTTAATCATTCTCAGTTGCAAGCCAGGTCTAAATTAGCATTCCTGGCTGAAATCCATTGGAAGAGGAATAGTTGGTTTAAATGACTTTTAATTGTTTCAAAGTATTTCTGATTTTAATATCTCAGTGTTATTGTAAATTGCCTTGGTATAATAAAATTTGCTTAATAAATACAAGAGAAAGGAAGAAAGTGATGTCTTTCTATTCATGGTATCTGCCCTTAAAACTGGAACAGCATTATAGCTGGAGAGAGTACATTTATGAAACAAGATAGTCCTGTTCAGATCTCTACTGTAGTATAATTTGTACATGAGAAAGATAACAACCCATGATCATGATTATGCTCATGAAAATGGGCTACCAAGATTGTTTCCCCTTCTCTTTCTTCTCTCCCCTCAAGAATAAGCATTATCCATTCTTTCTATAAATAGGAAAATCTCACAGAAATCAAAAACTTTCCCCTCAAAATGTTAATTCTGTAGCAAATAATAAAATCAATGGAAGAAAGTCCCCTTCCTCTTCCTCTTTTCTTTTACTTTTCTGACCTCCTTTAATTCCCTCATGGCCATGTGTAGTATTTTCCACCATGATAGACCTCTGGTTACCTGTTATCGAACAGACATCTGTTATATATAAAACAGTATTTGTTATCTTTGGTCAAATACTGGGTTTAAAAATGATGTACTCTAAAAGAGAGGTAAGTGATTTTGAGGTGGTTCATCAAAGTTTAATACTTGGACAGGGGACACTGCAGGAATGTAATTTTCCCTGTAGAGGTGAGGTTGCTTACTTTTATTCTTTCGAACCCAAAGAAGCTCAAGACTCGGTCCACTTGCAAAACTCTCTGAAAACTGAACAAAAGAGGACTAAATTTACTGTGGAGGTAGAATCTGGCAAAGAAAATATTCTAAAAACCACACTCTGCATGCTCCCTTAACATTTTCTTTCTTTCTTTTTTTGTCAATGCTTAAGTGACTCCTATATGTCTTACAGTAGAAATACTAGCTTATGCAAATCAAGTAGATCAACTAAAAGATTTATATAACTTATACCCCAAAACCACAATTTTCTGTTTGGAATAGTTGAAATTGCCACTAAACTATAGGGAGTAGTGCCAGTACAGTGACTTGGGGGGGAGGCATAGAGAAATTGGACAAGATATAGTTACTCAGACCCATTCTTGAGAGGTGTTCAATTTCTGTTTTATGGTATTGCAACTTTTCAGTCATTTGCTTCTTCTATGGGGCCCAATTGCAATCATGTTTTAGAGAGAGAAGGTGCAGCTAGAAGTATTTTTATTTCTAGAAGATGACAGGTGAATAGGTAGCAACAGTAAGAAGAGATAACTAGTGTGATTGGAAAGGTAGAAATGTTATCATGATGATGTTATCCATTCAAATCCGACTCTTGGTGGTTCTGTGGGCTAGGCCTTTCCACATCTTCTGATCTTGCACCATTTCTTTGAGTTTTTCTATGCTCTGTTTGGTGTCAGCTTTGATAGTTTCCACCCACTCTTTTCTTTGATGGCCTAGTTTCCTTTTACCGCTAACTCTTCCAAATAAAGTTGCTTACTCCAGTGAATTCCCATGCATGACATGGTCAAAGTAAGTGAGACGAGAGTTATACCAAGCCCCAGTTGGTTATGGGCTTGGTTGGTGATCAGAATTCTTACTCCTGATGCTGGTTCTGAAAGAAATGTTGGGAAGAACAGGACAAGGTTCCCTCAGTGGACTATACTGTCACAGTATCTTTAACAAATACATCAGTTGACCAGAATACATTAAAAATACCTTCTTTTCCATTTGCTCTCTGAATGATTTGAATGTTGTCTAATAATAATAATAATAATAATAATAATAATAATAATAATAATAATAATAATAATAATAATAAAGTTGGAAGGGACCTTGGAGGTCATCTGGTCATTGTTACAATTATCTCTGGAGATTCTCAATCATCCAGGTCATGGCTGTCCCAAAGCTGCTTCTTCCAAGCACCTTTGGAAAAAGCACCTTTGGGACTATTGTTATAATTATTATTGTTGTTGTAATTTATATCCTGCCTTTCATTTGAGAGCTAAAAATAGTTACATACTATTCTCTTCTTCTATTTTTCTTCACAATATCTGTGAGAAAGGTTGAGCTGAGAGAATAACCAGTTCAAAGTTGCCCAGAGTATATGTTAGTGTTATTTTGGGAAGTTTCATTTTCTAATTTTTAATAATTCTTTTGTAAAGATCAGGAACCCCACTTCTTCCTGGTAGATTTTTCTTCATTTAAAACAACAGCACATTTTAGCCAAGCTAGTGTAAATATTTCATCCTGGAATGGTTGCACGTTGATATGTCTTTCTATCCTACAGATTGGTGCCACCTTTCATCCACAGAATATCTATAGCTCTAACCACAAATATATGGATCGGAATGGTTGTATATATTTGAACAGTAGCATATCAATTATGTAACAAAACAAAACAAAACAAAACAAAAGTTAGCTGAGATTATAGTTAGGTGTGTTATAAAAAAAGGGAAGTTGCTGACTGTACATGCTTGCCCCATTTAGAAGTAGGTAGGTGGTTTTGTATAAATATTTTTGATGGGAAGCTACGTCAGACTTATCTCCTTCCCAAGCAATATGGCAATGGGGTTACAATCCACTGATTTCCTGTTTCTTGCATTACAGAGAACTACAACTTTCCTATTCCTCTCAGCAGAAACAGCATAATAGGATTCACCCATCACATCCTTTCTCTTTTGTCAGAGGACTTCCCCTCCTTCTCTCTGCTTGTGCCAAATTAGGTATCCTGAAAGACTCTCAATAGATAAGTTGTGTGTGTGTGTGTGTGTGTGTGTTTCCTAATATTCTTCTTTGGAGCCAGAGCTCCCATAGATCCTATTTCTGTGCTTCACACAGGATCAGAATAGAAAGATAAACCATCATCTTTATTATTATTATTATTATTATTATTATTATTATTATTATTGTTGTTGTTGTTGTTGTTGTTATTGTTATTGTTATTGTTATTGTTATTGTTATTGTTATTGTTATCATCATCATCATCATCATCTATTGTTGTTGTTGTTGTTGTTGTTATTATTATTATTATTGTTATTGTTATTGTTATTGTTATTGTTGTTATTATTATATATAAACTTTGCATTCTGGGGTTTCAAATTTTAGAATAAGAGTGTAATCCTCAACATAAATGTCTATGGAGATTCTCAGTCATCCAGGTCATGGTTGCCCCAAAAATGCTTTTTCACGAGGCAACTGGACTTTCTTTTTTCGCTTTGAAATATTTTCAAGAAATATAAATCTTTCCATTTCCCCGTCCAGTCAGAGCTGAAGAAGCTTCTTGGATGAGAAGCAAAACGTCTTCAAAAAGAAAAAAGAAAGTACAGTTGCCTCGTGAAAAAGCACTTTTGGGACAATCCTCAACATTCTTTCAAGGGAGTTGGCCCTATTGGGTACCTTTTCTAAATAAACTTGCATAGAACAAGGCCCTAGATTGCAAACAAGAGTATCCTTGTGCCAGTTGTAATGTGGCATGGGTATAATGATGATATTCTGATAGCTTGCAGATTAACTATATGCTCCAGGTCTAGCTGTCTGGGTCTCCCATTTGGTTCATATGCCAATGAGGAGTGACTAAATTACCAGGAAGCCTCCACTGATCCTATGATTGGTGTTCCACCCAAACTGGAGCCTCTGGCTTCTCCCTTTCCACAAACTAAAAGAAGACCAAGCCAGGAGTCTGAGATAGATGAAATGCCAATATCCGTAGGTAGAAAATTTCTGCTCTCCTAAGCTGCCTCAAAGGCAGGACGCCTCAGATGGAATTGTCCTTGCAGCAAGTACCAACAAGGTGCTCCTTCACCTTCAAGTCTTTAGAGACCTATTCAAACATGGCATCAGTGCTTAACCGGTTCCTAGCTCTTAACTCAGCATCAGAAAAATCACTGACTTTGATTTCAGCTCGCCCCTTAGTAAGCTTCAAAGCAGGGTTTTTTTTTATGTCAAATGTAATGAATACAAGAACCATATGAATCACTCTCTTAGACAATCCCTGATCAATAGGAAGCCTCTCCCAATGATTATCACTCTTTTATAACTGGAAACAAAGACGAAAGACTGCTTTTTCTTCCCAGGTGGAAATTATAAGCCTTCCCAGGAAATGAAAGGAACCTGGGAATACAGTACTGTAATTAACAGGGAAATTTTGATAAAACTTTTTGTACAAGCAGAAACTTGATACAAGCAGAAGGCCTCTACCGTTGACAATTGAGCTATGGACTCAATCCATTGCTCGGTTCTCGGCTGCAGAGGGTTTCTGGAAAGGCCTGACTGCGAAATGCAGGCCTGCGCTCCATTGTGAGCTGCAGAATGAAGCTACTCCTTCAGCCACAGAAGAAGTCAGCTGGCTGGTGGGGCTGTAGGTGCCAGAGGTGTGTGGAAAAGACATCCCCTCCCCGAAAATAAGACCTGGTGCCTCTTTTGAAGGCAAAAAAAAAAAAAAAGACCTGGTCTTATTTTCGGGGAAATGCAGTAGAGATTAAAAAACAACCACAAAAAAATCTTCAAGTCAATGAAGAAACTGTGGTAAACTTAAGGTCATATGCTATCTCCACCTCATTTCTGCACCTTTAACTTTCTACCAATGTCCAAAAGATGTAATATTTCCCTATCTTGGAAAAAAAAATCCAGTGTGTAGGAATGATGCTCATTAGTGATCCATGAGACCAGAACAAAGAAAAGAGACATTAATAAAACACCTGACAGAACATGTCCTTTGAGATCGATGGAGCTCTATAGAATCACGTTGTGGGACGTTTTATGAAATTAGGAGTTCTATTTCTGTTAATTGTGCTTAAGCCTTTCCTCCTGTAATTTAGGATTAGAGGGGGGAGGTGTTAATCAGGAAAATAGCATTGAAGGAAAGGATAAAATAGCTTGACTCCTAGGTATGAAGGATTGACCTTAGGAGAGATAAGGAAGAGCCACAACTAAGACAACGGTCTGATAAATGAAATTGGAGTCTGAAGGAGGAGGGGTGGCAAATGCATCTCAGAAGGGACCCTCCCTAGTTTTCAGGAGCATAAAAGTGAGAGAAGGACAGGTACTTTTAGACTTGCAAGATTATGTTAATATCAGTTTACAATAAAGCTACAATTAGGACCTCCTGGGTGTGCTTTTGTGTGGACTACATCAGAAGTTTAAAATGCATAGTAAGGCTAGTAAGTAGTAGTCCTGTGAATAACCAGGGGGATGCTGTTCCAGAGGGCAGATGCTATGCCAGTGAATGCCCATCCTGTGATCTCAGAACCACTGAACTATATTTTTCAAAGATCCTGGAGCACTGGGGAACTACCAGAGGACTGGAAAATTACAGACCTATCAGCCTGACCTCAATACCTGGGAAGATTCTGGAAAAGATAATCAAACAACGAATCAGCGAACACCTACAGGCAAACAAAGTCATTACTAAAAGCCAACACGGGTTTGTCAAAAACAGATCATGCCAGACAAATCTTATTGCATTCTTTGACCAAATGACAAAATTAGTGGACCAGAGGAATGCTGTGGATATAATTTACTTGGACTTCAGTAAGGCATTTGACAAAGTAGATCACAACCTATTACTTGATAAGATAGAAAAATGTGGGTTAGACAGCATCACCACCAGATGGATCCGTAGCTGGCTGACCGGCCGTACTCAGCGTGTGGTCCTCAATGGAACCGCATCTACATGGAGGGAAGTGTGTAGTGGGGTGCCCCAGGACTCTGTTCTGGGCCCAGTGCTCTTCAACATCTTCATCAACGATCTGGACGAGGGAATAGATGGGGAGCTCATCAAATTTGCAGACGACACCAAGCTGGCAGGAATAACCAACACTCCAAAAGACAGGCTTAGGATCTGGACAGACTTGAACACTGGGCGCTATCTAACAAAATGAAATTCAATGGTGAAAAAAGTAAGGTTCTACATTTAGGCAAGAAAAACCAAATGTACAGGTATAGTATAGGGGGTACCTTGCTCAATAGTAGTAACTGTGAGAGGGATCTCGGAGTCCTAGTGGACAATCATTTAAATATGAGCCAGCAGTGTGCTGCAGCTGCCAAAAAAGCCAACACAGTGCTAGGCTGCATTAACAGAGGGATAGAATCAAGATCACGTGAAGTATTAATACCACTTTACAAATGCCTTGGTAAGGCCACACTTGGAATACTGCATCCAGTTTTGGTCACCATGATGTAAAAAAGATGTTGAGACTCTAGAAACAGTACAGAGAAGAGCAACAAAGATGATTAGGGGACTGGAGGCTAAAACATATAAGGAACGGTTGCTGGAATTGGGTATGTTTAGTTTAATGAAGAGAAGGATGAGGGGGGACATGATAGCAGTGTTCCAATATCTCAGGGGCTGCCACAAAGAAGAGAGAGTCAAGCTATTTTCCAAAGCGCCTGAAGGCAGGACTAGAAGCAACGGGTGGAAACTAACCAAAGAGAGAAGCAACCTAGAACTTCCTGACAGTTAGAACAATTAACCAGTGGAACAACCTGTCTCCAGAAGCGGTGAGTGCTCCAACACTGGAAGTTTTTAAGAAGAAACTGGACAGCCATTTGTCCGAAATGGTATAGGGTTTCCTGCCTGAGAAGGGGGTTGGACTAGATGACCTCCAAGGTCCCTTCCAACTTCTTCTTCTTCTTCATCATCATCATCATCATCATCATCATCATCATCATCATCATCATTATTATTATTATTATTATTATTATTAGTATTATTATTATCATTATCATCATTATTATTATTATTATCCTGCTAGGTGAGATTGCTTCATTGGTGGGACCAGGAGAGAACCAACTATGCCAAATCTAGCAAGGCAGACAGAAACCAGAGACAATCTCTTAAAACAGAGGTCCCCAACCTTTTGGACACCAGGGACCAGTTCTGTGGAGAAAGGTTTTTCCATGGACCAGAGAGTACGTAGTTTTGTATGCTGCCTGCATCCCACAGATGGGGCTTTGCTTGTTTGTACGGACCGGTTGCTGGCATGCTACAGCCCGGTACCGGTCCACAGATGGGGGGTTGGGGACCCCTGTCTTATATAATTAGGCTCTATGCCATGTACGGCTTTAAAGGTGACAAGCACAGAGACCTGGAACAGTGCTACCTTATTATGAACATTTATTTGTCTATGCTATATTTCTCCTTTTCCTTTAAATTGCAATAGAGGTTGAGCGATTGGTTGTTGATAACAGATGAACACAGGCCCTGTTACCTTTATCCTCTTTCTGAATTATCTTACTTAGCCCAGAGGAAGTTATATATGGAGAATAGAAAAGGCTTGATAGTTGTACTCACTTATGGTGACTTAAGTCATACCTCTTCTGCTTCTTGTATTAGGCTAATATTTAGCCTTGCCTAGTGTAGATGGAGTCTTTGACTTACAACCAACTGTGACAGTCATAAAGTGGGTCATCACGTGATCAACTCCGTTTTATAACTTTTTAGTGCTCATTAAGTGAATCCCCATGATTGTTAAGTGAACCTATAGTTATTAAGCGAGCCTATTGTTTGCTATGGAACCCTTTTTTTGCTGAAAATTGGAAATAAATACCAGTTTTCAGCAAAAATATCATAAACCAGGGAGATATAACCATGGAAAGCTCCAAACAGACATAAATGCAGGCTGGTTGCTGACCAGTTGTGACCAGTGGATGTTGGTGGCCATTAGAACATTGGAAATGGGTCATAGGTTCCTGGGGGGGGGGTGTCGTAACTTTGATTGATCACTAAGCAATTAGTTGTAAATCGAGGACTATCTGTATATCAGATTATATTCCTGGATTACTTCCAAATGCCTACCTAATTTACCTTTTTCTTATTGTACATTTTAAACATTAAAATATAGGGGAAAAGCTGCAAAAAGGTAGATGGATTACACATGTAGCACGATAATAAAATATTGTGAATAGCTAAGGCAAAACAATTGCAATATAAAAGCACTGTATGGCAGCCCTCGTGTTTTCTTTGCTTTCTTACTGAGAGGTCGGCTCTGAATGTTAAAGCTTTCTCTTATCTTTGCTTCATTTGCATGTCTTATCATTTGGCTTGGTCCTGTAAATTTGTTTTAGCTGTTGTAATGTTTGCCCCAGAGCATCCTCTGTTATGTTTACGTCATTTCCATATTCTATAAATATGTTCTCCGATCCAGTTCTGCCAGATTTCCTATTTCATATACTTTGGGAATTTAGAAAGAATACTCTTCAGAAGAAAATGATGTAAAGGAAAAAAAATAATTAGTAGGGATTAGGGATTAGTTTGTTTTCAGAGGCTAAAGTAAGAAAAGAAGGTATGCATTACTCAGGATTAACCATGTATTTGAGAAGTATTATGAATATGTGGGTAGCTTCCAGGAAGTGAACAGATTTTTTTTTCTTTAGATGAACTTTAGAAGCATGAAGAACAACTGGAAGTTTGTTTAAAGCACCTCCTTCAAAAAGCCACACCTTTTCACATGGCAGCCATGCCGTTTCAAGAAAATACACGTTTGCATAAAGGTAGCATTAAAAAGGCAAGACAAAGTACAATGATCGTTCTGCAAATTGCTGGTGTCGCCTTAACACAATCGTGTATTTTCCTGGGATTACAGGGCTACCGTGCCAACCTTGGGAAAAACACCTTAAAAAAAGGTGATAGATGCAACAAACACAGAATTGCCTCTAATGTTCAACCTTCATCTTATATTTTTGGAAAAAAATTCAAAACAAAAGCATTTTCCCATGAGAGGGATTCATATAAATAATTTTAAAAACTTATTTTAAATCTATCCAAACCCTGAATCCTATTGTAACTTTCTAAAATCAATGTTCTGATCATCCTTTTGCTGTTTGTTCTGAAAAGCCTTTTTTAAAAGTCTTCAAATTTCTATTTAAAATTTATTTTGCTAAGGA
>NW_015391771.1:0-1323 GCF_001527695.2 Protobothrops mucrosquamatus | reverse complement strand
AAGATAAGTTTTACCTCACATGATCTTTAATGTGTTCTCTGTTTTGATACAGTTGGATCAGATGCTGCAATGGTCACTTGCATTTATAAAATTTAACTTGCTGGCTGAATGTGCATTTTAATAATTATGAAGCGTTGTGTTGGCAGATTTTTCTGTCTGGTGTTCTAATAATAGCACCAGATGAGCTTTGAGAGCATCCGAATTGTTGATGCTGGTCATCATCATCATCATCATAGTTGATGAAAGGAAGGCAGGTGAAATTCTTTGGCCTTTAGCAGACCCTTAGCAGATGCTAAGTTGGGCATTTGGGGATAGCTACAGCATTATTAAAGAATAAACCGATTATGACATTGCATTTGTTCCTAGTTAAACATAGCAAAGAATCTGCTCTCCCACTTCTGTAGGTATTGTAAAATCAATAACTTTGCTCTCAGCTGAGTAAATGGATTAGTGCTGATTTCAGCCTTTCATTAGTAGTACAGTAACAGGAACTTGGGCTGGGAAACCACTCTGTTAGTGCAAATGACATTGAATTTCCCTCCATTTGTGATCAAATGACCCTCACACACAAAACCTTCTTTAATCTTACAGTGCTAAAAAAAAAATCTGCGAGAGGCAAATATGGACACAGTTGCTCTCATATTCAGATTATTAAACAAACAAAAAAGAGCAACATACATTTATGTTTACATTTATTTCTAACGCAATAACAAAAGATAACTATGCCTACTGATATGTCTCTTGTCTGTTTTACGCCATGTATCAAGATGTAATGATATGAGGGAAGAGAGAGAAGAGACTCAGCAGAGCAAACAGTCAAATAAAGGGAAACAGCCCACAGCAGGAACAAGGGCAAGGCAAGCAGCTCAAGAAGAGACCCCCCCCTAGTTTCTTGGGATGTAAAGGGGAGAGGGAAGAGAGGGAGACACACCTTCAGACTTGCAAGATTAATGCAACTTTACATTAAACTACAAGTAGCTCATCTGACTGTTTCCTATCTGATCTATCTTGCAAGGCTGACACAAAGCAGTTAATTATATCACTATTTACGTATCTATTTTAGGATATCTCAATCTTGAGAAGTTTAAGATGTGTGGACTTCAACTCCCAGAATTCCCCAACCCACAACCTATAAAGTACAGAATCCTAAAGAAGTGTGTTCGCTAAGATATGCTTCCTTACTCTGTGGCTTTCTATCTTCATGAAAAATATCTTCTACACAACAGGGAAAGGATGATTTTTCTGGGTGTATGAATTCTGCATTCCTTCAGCATCTCCAGCTGAATTACAGTTACTCAGTAAGAACTAGGTCACTGTAAACTG
>NW_015391770.1:56954-59984 GCF_001527695.2 Protobothrops mucrosquamatus | reverse complement strand
CAGGGTTGTGGTTGACCTCGGGGGGCCGGGTGGGTGTGGTCGGGGTAAGCGTGGTGTGGTCAGGGTGGGCGTGGTTGAGGTGGGTGTGGCCAGCTCGACCTCACTTGTGTTGGGGGGCACCTGTGTGGTCTGGGCGGGGATCCAGCCTGGTCCTCGAGCTCCCAGGGCACCGGGACCCCACAGCCCAGCCCAGCCCAGCCCAGCCCTGCTGTCCCAAGGGGGCACCCTGCTGTGCTTACCTCCTCCTCGAAGCTGCTGCTGCTGTTCTTGCTCTCCTTGGCCAGGTTGCTCATGATGTGTGTGGGAGGGCAAAGTATGTGGGTCAGAGGGAGGCCCACTCCCTCTCCATGTGAGGAAACCTGGCTTTGTAACTAAAGTATCCTCAGCAATAGGATGGGAGACCACCAGGAGAGATTAGGAGGAGATAAGAGGATGGCAAAAGGGCAGCGGGGCTGCTGGTGGCCAAGTGCTAAGGCAGAACTTCCCTCAGACCCTCCCTCTCTCATTGTAACCCCCTTCCTTCCTTCCTTCCTTCCTTCCTTCCTTCCTTCCAAGTTTTTAATTCATTTTTTCCATACAAACAATAATAATTTATCAACCAACGTGCTGTCTGAGTTTACATATGCTGATACATATTTAATTCCTAATCCTTTATTCTTTCCTCTAGCCAATAGTAAAATAAATTCCAGGTTTGATAATAGTCCGTTTCTTCCTTTTTTTTCAGTCTCATAGTCAATCTGTCCATCTCTGCACATTCTAGTATTTTTTTAATTATTTCTTCATCTGATGGTATTCTTTCATTCTTCCAGTATTGCGCAAATGTAATTCTTGCCACTGTTGTAATGTGCAAAGTCAAATAAAAGCTTTGTTTATTGATCTTTTCTGGCATTATACCTAATAAAAAAAGTTCAGGTTTAAAATCAACATGTTCTCCTAACATCTTTTCTAACCAAGTATGTATCTTTTTCCAATAGTTCTTTGCTTAATCACATGTCCACCAAACATGATAATATGTGCCTGACTTATGTTTACATTTCCAACATCTATCTGACATATTCTTAAACATTTTCGCTAATCTTGCTGGTGGCAAGTGCCATCTATAAAACATTTTATATAAATTTTCTTTATAAGAAGTTGACATTGTCAGTTTATAATTTCTTTCCCATAAGTTTTGCCATCTTTCTAGTTCTATATTGTATCCAAAATTTTTCGCCCATCTTATCATTGTTTCTTTAACTTGTTTGCCTTCCATTTCCAAAGTTAATAAAAAAATATACATTTTTGTTATGTATTGAATATATATAAAGTTGTGTTAATCCCTGCTAAAGTGAAACTAACTTAACTCCAACTGCTTGTGAAGCTAAAATGAAACTAACCTTTAGATGACGCTGACTGTTAACTCCAACTGTTTTGGAGGGAAACTTTGAACATTCATATTTGGGCGGGTTTTTCAAGTATTGTGATTGGTTAAGGCCCTGTGGGCTCAGAGTATAAATTACAGGCAATTGCCTGCAGTTCTCCAGTTCTAGTTTCAGTCAATAAATAATGTTGTAACTATGCTGGTCTGCTTCTTGCCTATTGAAGCCCACTACACAATAGTGGCGACAAAGGTGGGATGCTGCAGAGGAGAGAGCTGCTGCTACCCAAGAGACTGAAATCACTGGGTGATAGGCTGGGTAAAGAGCCCCGGCAGGCCTAGTTCTCACCCCCCACCTGCCAGTAAGCCACACTGGAGGCATGCTGAAATCACTGGGTGTCAGACCAGGTAAAGAGCCCTGGTGGGACATGCTCCCCACCCTGCCTGCCAGTAAGACACACTGGAGGCACAGATATACCTCAGGGAGCTGTCCCCAGGATCCCAAAGTGCAGCATAGCTCCAACCGCAGCAGTACAGGCATTAACCAGCACCACAGGGGCCTCCCCAAAATGGCTAAATTGGGAAGGCTCAATGAGTTCGATATTACTCATCTGGAACAGTGGAGCTCATATGTCTCCCGAGTAGACAACTATCTCCGGGCTAACCAGATCACAGATGATGGCCTGAAGGCGGCAACCTTACTATGTGTCTGCAGACAAGCCACGTTTGATATCGCTGAAAACCTGTTAGCACCAGCAAGTATAGAGACTGTGGCCGACGCAGACCTCAAGAAAAAATTAAGGGAACATTTTGAGCCGAAACTCTCAGTAATCACCTGGCACCGTGCATTCGAGCAACGTGAGCAGAGATCCAGGGAATCTGCAACAGAGTTTGTGGCAGCCCTTCGCCAAGCTTCACACCAATGCAAGTTCCCTGACCTGGAAGACCGTCTCAGAGACAGGCTCGTTTGCGGCCTGCATAATAGAGAATTACAGCAGAGTCTATTCACCATGGAGAAACTGACTTTCCAAGACGCATTGAAGGAAGTCATGGTGGAAGAGGCTGCCAGAGGGGCAACGAAGACTCTCCGGCCACCTAAAACACATACCAGCCCCACAGCGATCCACCAAGAGACTGCAGAAGGCTCGGGGGAGGCCAGTGAGAGTGAAGAAATCAATTGTTTGCGGAGAGAGCCACCCAAACGGCCACGCTCCACAGAGCAAGTAACTTCCCCACAGAGCTGCGCAAGCTGCGGGGGACAGCATGAAAGAGCAGAGTGCAGATTCCCCACGGCAGTATGCCGTGCCTGTGGAAAGCAAGGGCACCTTGCCAGAGCTTGCAGAGGTCGTCAGAGGGAAACGAAACCTGCGACACAGCAGCACAAAGGGAAATGGCCCCCAGGACAGAACAGAGTTGAATACTGCTCAGGAAGGCGTAGCATCCAATGCACAGGGGCCCAACGTTCCATCAAAGAAAAGATGCCCTTGACGTGATGGCCCGTTGCCTGGAGGCCGTAAGGGTCTGGATGGGGAGGAACAGACTCAGACTCAACCCTTCCAAGACCGAGTGGCTGTGGATGCCAGCGCCTCGGCATAGTCAGCTGATTCCATCGCTGACTATAGGGGGCGAAATCCTGGCCCCCTCAGAGAGGGCACGCAACCTGGGAGTCCTCC
>NW_015391770.1:52782-56344 GCF_001527695.2 Protobothrops mucrosquamatus | reverse complement strand
ATCAAGCGGGATTGGCCTAGGGGGGGATTTTATAGGGATTTTAAAGGGATTTTATAATTTTTCTAATACAGGTTAATTAATATATATTTTAATTTGGCTTTTAAATATTTATTGTATAGCTCTGTTTTTATTTACCTGTAAGCCGCCCTGAGTCCCTCGGGAGAAGGGCGGGGTATAAATTAAAGTAATAAATAAATAAGACTCCAACTAAGACTGCAAGGGGTCCCATGCTCCATGGAGCTAGATACTGGATCGGCCCTGTCCATTATCTCCTCCAGGACTTTCGACCACATTTGCAAATGTAGCCGATGGCGGGTCCCGCTCAAATCATTGAGCTTAGTGCTAACGGACTTCCAGAATTGCTGTGTTCCCATAAAGGGGGAAGCTACCATTAGAGTACAATTCAGAGAGTTCGAGGGTCCCCTCAGTGTAGTGGTCATAGAGGGACCGTGCACCAACCTCATAGGACTGGACTGGTTCGAGGCCCTGGGCATCAGGGTGACGGCCATCCATTGAACACAAATAGCTGATCTAGCAACAGTATGCCAACAATATGCTGACTGTCAAGCCTCGTGGGCTCGCCAGTTACAGGAGGGGGGAGGGAGACGGCAATCCCCAGAGAAGCCAGTGATGCCGTCGAACAGCTGGGCACTTCCCTGGCTCAGCGCTGGAATGGGGATGACGCCAAATGCCTAAACGGCCCCTCGGCTCAGCCACCGGACAGCTGATGGAAGCAGGAAGCTCCGACGGAGGCTAGTAGTAGGGACGACACCCGGGGAGAAGCTGGGAACGGTCCTACCTGCCCTGCGGAGCCGCTGAACAGCTGAGCAGCCGCGCTGCCAACAAACAGCTGAGTGGCGCAGAACTGACAGCCGGCAGCAAGGTGGCAAAGCAGAGCCACACAAGGAGAAGCCCGGCAAAGTGGGGCGTGGCTAGGCGTGACGGGGTTAAGCTGGGAGGGGCGGGGCGGGCTGAGGCAAATGAGCTGCTGCTGCTGCTGCACACCACCAGCCCATGAGCGCTCGCTGTTTCCTGTGTGTGCGCCAGGGCGCCCAGTTGGGTTGGGGTGGGCCAGGGCTGGGGCAGCGGTGGCCGGTCCCTTGCCATTTCTGGGTCAGCCCCGGGGGGGGGGGGGCAAATCTGGGCCCTCCTTGGGCCAGATGCGGCCCGCGGGCCTTGTGTTTGACGTGTCTGAACTAAGATGATCAAAGGCCTGGAGACTAAAACAAATGAAGAACGGCTGCAGGACTTGGGTTTGGCTAGTCTAAAGGAAAAAAAGAAACAGGGGTGACACGATAGCAGTATTCCAGTATTTGAGGGGCTGCCACAAAGAAGAAGGGGTCAAATTATTCTTCAAAGCACCAGAAGGCAGGACAAGAAACAATGGTTAGAAACTGATCAAAGAGAAAAGCAACCTGGAATTAAGGAGAGTGAGGACAATTAACCAGTGGAACAGCTTGCCTTCAGAAATCGCGGGCGCTCCATCACTGGAGATTTTAAAGAAGAGACGTCACTAGACAGTCACTTGTCTGAAATGGTAGTTCTCCTGCTCGAGCAGGGGGCTGGACTAGAAGACCTCCAAGGTCCCTTCCAGCTCTATTCTATTCTTTTGATTTAAGCATGAAGTTTAAAATCTTTTCAACACGACTTAAAAAGAACAAGCAGCTCTTTTCGCTGCTTTTTAATAGGAGGGGGGCGGGGGCGCTGCTGGCCAACCACAGTTTGAGAAAACCTTAACTCCCCCCCCCCAAAAGGCGAAAGAGGCTCGGAAGCTGAGTGTTTGTATGAGTCTACTGTGCACGTACGTACGGCCCATCTTCGTCGCAGTCTCGTAAAATAGAGGCGAATAGAAGGAAAATGGCGGATAGGTTTTCTCGCTTCAACGAGGACAGGGACTTCCAGGTACCGATACCCATAGCGAGAAATGGCGGTTGTATTTGACTGTGGTGTATAGGATCCCTCTTTTCCTCCTCGTGTGGGTCTGAGGGAGATAGCGGTGCCACCTCTCGCCTTAAACTGTTATTCCATGTAGTTGAGGCCCCTTCCTTCGGGTCTCCGTAACTCTCCCTGCGGAGCTGTTTGGGGCGTTTGTTCTTTTGCCCTTTGGTTTTCTTTTTCTGATTAACGTTTCCCAAGTAAGATTTGCACGGAAGGCTTACCTTCCCAGCGGGGTAATCTGGAATCTTTCTCTTTTAGGGTGTGGTTGGAAATGAGAGAATGCTCTTCCATTTCAACTTTAAACTAGTTTCTTAGAGACAAGTTCTTCCTTTTTCTTTACTTCCTATAAGAGAAATGTTTAAGGATCAGTAGCTATATTTTATTAGTAGCTCCGTTGCCTTTCGCCAAGGATTTCGCTACTGTAGGTTGATTCGAAATGGCCTCCTTACCTCTCCAGTATAATGTTCCCTTTCAGATAGAATTTCTGTATCATGAACGTTTCCAAATAATTATCTTTAAGGGGCTTCTTACTGTAGAATGGTTTCTCCACCTGATCTCAGTTTAATGTAAAAAATTGGTATTTTTGGTGAAGGGAATGCATTGGTAATATTAACCAGAGATGTATTAACCAGAGATGAAGGTGGAGATGTTAAAAATGTGTTATTTAGTATTTTCTCTTTTCCTGTCCTTGGCATGTGAAACAACATACTGTATAAAAGAAAAATAAGGTACTGACTTTTGTTAATGAAGAGGTCAACTCTTCCAAATATTGATGATCTTGCATGTAAAGAACACAATCTTCCACTCATGGTTTTCTGTAGCTTTGCAAAACCAAAGTTCTTGCTGTCCTGATGCAGATTGAAGAACGGTGATGGGAAATCAAAGATAAGCTATGTGACTTTTTTTCCATCTTGGGTATATCATTAATTGTCTTTTCCCCATCTATAGGCTTAAATATGGTTACACAATTGTTATTTCATTCATTGTTTAGCCTTTTATGATTAGAGGCTTTAAAATGTAATTGTCATGTGTTCTTTCAAATGGGAGGTAATCACTTCTACAGGCGCTTTTAAAGTTATAAATTTACTTAAAATAAGTTTATCTTACTTTTCTACTAGAAAAGGATTATGGACAGACTCCTCTTTTTACTTATGTTTTCTTGCCAGCCAGGAACAGGAGAAATTATGGACATACAGCAGCAGTTTAAAATTGTCAGGGTTTTTACTTATTGAGGATAGCTGATCAGTGTATAGCAATAGAGACTGTTGATTGCATACTTCTGTGCCTATAATAATTGAAATCTTGTAATAGTGACTTGAGTTGATAGGCAAATAATAGTCAAAATTACACATTGCATGAAACAAGATAAGTAACAGTAACAGATTGGAAGGTACCTTGGAGGTCATCTAGTCCAGGGCTTTTCAACCTTTTTACCGATTGTACCACTTTTAGGATATGGCAATATTCGAGTACCACCTAGCAAGGTGTCAAAAACTTGATGACCCAAAAAAAAAAAAAACCTGTTCAAAGTTGCAATTGCACTGAAATGACTTATGACCATTTTTCACACTTATGACCATTGCAGCATGCCCAGGGTCATGTGATTTATATTTGGATGCTTGGC
>NW_015391770.1:46332-52459 GCF_001527695.2 Protobothrops mucrosquamatus | reverse complement strand
AGGAGAAAAATACTTCAAAATCCCTTGCAGCAAAACTTACAGCTAACAACAGCAGAGCAATAGAAGCTAACAGGAGACATCAGCCAAATAGAAATTGCCAAACACTCCTTAAGAACACAAAGCCCACATTGCACAAATCCCAGAACTTCAAAGTCACAAAAGCACATAAGAATCCTTCCACTCTCCATCTCCCTCCCTCCCTCCCTCCCCGCCTCACCTCCAGCCATTGCTGCCTTTTTTCATTCCTCTTGGAGGGTGACACACCCCCCCTGCATTTCTTGCCTGTTTGCTGCTGCCAGCACAGGTGGCTGCCACAGCAGTTGTAGATCTGCTCATGGCCAGCCTGCTTGATCATCATCTCCTCCTCCTCCTCCTTCCCTTTCAGTGCAGCTGACAGTGCCTCCTCCCAAGGCTGCTGCTTTTTCTCTCTCTACCTCTCCTGCCCAAACTGCCTCCTTTTATAGCCTCTCCTGTCTCCGCCCCCCTCCTCCTTTCTCATGGGGGAGGGTGAGCCTGGGGCCTTTGCAGCTCCAGAGGACTCTCTCACTGTAAGTCCTTGCCTGTGCTGGCTCTTTCCCTCCCCCACTACACTTGGCTAGGCAGGGCTGTGTACCACCTGCCACTCATTAATGTACCACAAGTGCCACCGGTTGAAAAGCCCTGCCCTAGAGACTAAGTCAATCAACCTTTGCCACACCTCTCTTCCTCCAGCTAGGAATCCCCAGTCATGACTTAGTCTTAGCCAAAGAGAGACGTGGTGAAGATTGGCTCTTGGTTTCTAGAGGAAAGACTAAATGTTGGATCCCCAGGTTGTAGCTTTCCCTTCCCTTCACTTCTCTGCGCTGATATCAGCGCTGCGTTTAAACCGCTCAGTTTCAGAGCGGTTTTGCAGGCTTCGGCTGAAGCCTCAAGCCTTTCACAGCTTCCAGGCAGGCTAGACGGATAGCGGTCGCCATTTTGAGCGTCACGCGTGTTGTTCCTGGGTTGGGAGGGTGTTGTTCCTGGGTTGGGGGGGGACCCTCCCTTCCAGCAGACCTATTTAGACACAAACAGAGTCAATTCGGAAAAATTTCAGTAGCAATTTTGTTAGCCTGGCCATAGAAGTAGCTGCCGCTTCAGTTAATTTGGCCCAAACGATGGAGCAGGAGGTCGTTCCTAGCGGCCGCCATTTTGAAAGCCCTTAAACCGCACAGACGGCAGAATTAAGGAACTGCAATTTCGCGAGTACTGCTTCTCCAGTTCAAGGTCCCTTAGCAGCTTGCTGCATACCAAAGCTATTGCAATCAGGCAACAGAAACAGCCTCCAGCCTCCCAGCCATTACGGACGTCTTCAATCGGTCCAGGCAACTTCCAAACGCTTCAGGGCGTGACTTGAGTGCCTGCCTTAACTGCTGCCATTTCAGCGCTCCTACACACCACCGATTTTGCTGCTTATTGGTGTGCTGGCTATCCCATTAATTTGGTCCTGTCGCCACTAAGAGGATTATAAGTGTGCTGGCTATTCCATTAAGTTGGTCCGCCGCCACTAACAGGATTGTGAGTGCGCTGGCTATCCCATTAAGTTGGTTGTGCTGCCAGCACCTTTAGCCACAACTTGGCTCCTTGCTGCTGGGATCACTCTCTCTGTTGCAAACACATTACTGTGATGTCTCTCATTTGCAATGGCAGATAAAACTACAGATCAGATTTCTCAAGGTGCCTCCAGCAGTTCTTCCAGGCACAAGAAATCCAGATCAGCCAAACAGGCGGCTGCTGGGAAACTTAGATCCAGAGCTATCTCTGGCAAAAGGTCGTCTAAAGCTGCTGAGAAAGAAGCCAGCAGGAGGCACCAGGCATTGGAAAAACAATTCTCCAAAGCTGCAAGGCAAAAGGACGATGCAAGCGTTGGCCAGATTACTCCTGTTCCCATGGAGGCATCGGTCTTTGGCCCTCAACAAGCTCCTTCAACCTCTGCTGCTGCAAGTGCCTGGTCTCCAGAAGGGGAAACAGGTCAGTTCAATTTTCCCATGGCAGAACAGGTGGAGATGGTTCCCCTTTCCAGTGAGGGGCTTGGCCTTCAGATCCCCACTCCTACGAATACAGCTAGACCTCTGGGCCCAGAGGTCACATTCACCCCTACAGCAGCAGGGCTTTGCCCTCTAGAGACTCAGGGGATAGAATTATCAGAACAACTGCAGGTTCTGATTTCTCAGGCTATTGCCCAGGGCGTGGCTTCGACCCTACACCAGAGAGCTCGACCTGAGTCAATTGCATCAGGGATCCCATCTTATCTCTCCCAGGTGGAAGCAGCCGCATACCAAGGGTCGGTTTCCCCCTCCCATTCCTCCCGGAGCAGAATGTCGTTCATGGGGGACGATGAACAGACAGAACAGGGGATGTCAGAAGATGAGGACTTATCCCCTGATCCTCCTCCTTTCATAGGCCTGTTTAATCCGGCCCTCTTTAAGTCCCCACTTCACAAGGCCAGGAGCACTGCTCAAATTGGTTCTGAGGGGGTTCCTCAGGCTGAACCTTCCACCAGCCAGGGACCTACCAGTTTCAGAACCGACTTTCACCCAGCAGGACATTCCCTGTCCTCCCCTTTTCCTCAATACGGTCCAAAGACAATGGGGGACCCCTGGCACTTTTCCATCCCTGGGGGGGGGGGACTAACAAAAAGTTGTTTAATGTGGCTCCAGCACTGTCAGAGTTGCTAGCAGTCCCCACGGTAGATGAGCCATTAGCACCATTGGTTTCTTCCTTCACTGTGTCTGGAGATATAGTGGAGGCTTTGAAATCAGAGGATAAGAAAGCGGAGCTTAATTTCCGCAGGACCCATCAAGCCTCAGCATGGGCGATAAAGGCAGCTGCATCTACTTCCTTTTTCGCCAGAACTTCGCTTCTCTGGCTCTGCCAATTGCAAGCTAGGGTCCCGCCAGAAGAGGTACGGATGCACCAAGACTTAAAACAAATTAGTGGCTGCATCAGAGTACATGGCGGACTCATCCTTGCACGCGGCCAGATTTTCCTCTCGGGCATTAGCATCTAATGTCACCTCTTGGAGACTTTTGTGGCTCAGACAGTGGCGAGCGGATGCTAGGTCCAAATGGTGGTTGGCCGCAGCCCCTTACATGGGAGGCCAGTTATTTGGAGAGGCGTTAAACCCTTACCTAGTTGACAACAAGGATAAGCGTAAGGTCATGTCCCATCTTGTTAGGAGGGCAGACAGGAGAGTTACCCCCTACGCCCACAAGCAGTCCTTTCGCTCAACCGACACAGGGTCGGAATTCACTCTTTACTCCCGCTCTTATCCTCCCAGACCAGAACCTCAATTCGACAGACCTGGTAACAGGGACAGGTCCAGACAGCAATTTCAGGCCAAGCGGCCCTTTCGAGGTGCGGGAGGCCGTCCCTTTAGACGGTCCAAGTGACAGCGAGGGTGCCCCTCCCATAGGGGGCAGGTTGGCTCTCTTTGCACACAAATGGGAGGCCACCACTACAGATCTCTGGGTCCTCAACACCATCAGATTCGGCCTGACTCTAGAGTTCAACTCCACCCCCCCCACCCGAGGCATTTCGTCTCTTGCCCATCATCCAAAAATCCGGTCAAAAGAAGCCTCATGAAAGAGGCCATTCGACATCTCCTGGAGATCCAGGCCATAGAACCGGTACCGGCAGGGCAGAAGGGACGTGGTTTTTATTCCATTCTGTTCATCATTCCGAAGGCCTCGGGAGGGTGGAGGGCGATCCTAGATTTAAAGAAATTAAATATCCATTTGGCATACAAGAAGTTCAAGATGCAAACACTGCAATCCATATTAGCAAGCATCAGAAAGGGGGACTTCCTGACGTCCATCGACCTGACAGAGGACTACCTACACATTCCCATCCTTCCCGGACACCGGAAATTCCTCAGGTTCTGCTACGCAGGCCACCATTTTCAATACAGAGCTCTACCATTCGGCCTGTCATCAGCCCCCAGAGCATTCACAAAGGTCCTGGCGGTGTTGGCCGCGCATCTGAGGACCATTCCGGTGCAGGTCCAGTGTTACCTGGACAACATCCCCATTCAATCCTCCTCAGTCCAATTGGCTCAGTCAGACCTGGCATTGTCCATCAAGACCCTCCAGGAACACGGGTTTTCAGTAAATTTTCAAAAAAGCCAGATAGTTCCCTCCACCCGCCTCCTTCACCTGAGCACGGTGATAGACACAAGGAAGTACGAGGTTTACCTGTCTCAGGAACGTCAGGACAGCATCCGATCTCTAGTCACCCAGGTTCAAAGGGAGCGAGTAGTCACCCTAGCAGCTCTTTCTCAACTGCTAGGAAAGATGGTTTCTTGTATATCAGTAGTTCCTTGGGCCCGACTCCACTCCAGAACCCTACAATGGTTCTTGCTCCCGTTCCAGAGACTAGGCACCAGTTCCTCCAACCGCAGGGTAAGGGTCCTGTCACAGACCCTAAAATCCCTCCAGTAGTGGGTCTCCCCAGCGATGGCCAGGGGAACCTTATTCAAGGAGCCCAACCGATTCATCCTAACATCGGATGCCAGCTTGTTCGGCTGGGGAGCGCACCTGCAATTCCAGTTGGTCCAAGGTCGGTGGTCCCGATCAGATCTGAAGCACAACAAACTGGTTGGAGCTCAGAGCTATACATCTAGCTCTACGCCACTTTCGCAACACAGTGGCAGGGCAACACGTTCTAGTCCTCATGGACAATGTGGCGGCGAAAGCCCATGTCAACAGGCAAGGGGGTACTCACTCCAGGTCCCTCTTGGCCGAGGCTCAACTATTGGGAACCTGGGCAGAGACCAACCTCTCATCCCTCAAGGCCGAGCACATCTCAGGAGAGACGAATCGGCAAGCAGATTTCTTGAGCAGGGCAACAGTGGACCACTCCGAGTGGCGCCTGCACCTGGATCTCTTCGCGGAGATATCGGAGTGGTTTGGTCATCCAGCGCTGGACTTGTTCGCTACCCTGGCGAATTCCCAGCTCCCGAGATTCTTCTCCCAGTTCCCGTCTCCAGGGGCGGAAAGGGTAGATGCCCTATGCAGCCCATGGCCCAGAGAGCTCCTGTATGCATTCCCTCCTCTCCCTCTGATCCAGGCAGTTATCCGGAAGATACTGCAGGAACGGGCAGAGGTGATACTCGTTGCTCCGCACTGGCCAAGACGGCCGTGGTTTGCCGACCTCGTCAGTCTCTTGATCTCTCCTCCGTGGAGGATACCTCAAGATCGCATCTCCCTCAGCCAGGGGGTTCTACAACATCCAGAGCCCCAGTGGCTCCAGCTAACCGCATGGCATTTGAAAGGAGACTCCTAACAAAAGAGTTCTACTCATCAGACGTGATTACCATGATTCAGGCTTCAAGGAGGCTGGCAACGAATAGAATTTATGATTCCAAATGGAAGAATTTCTGTAACTGGTGTGTGAGGCAACAGTTAGACCCAGCTACAATTACTATTCCAAGAATTTTGGATTATTTGCTGGAGGGACTTAAGAGGGGTTTAGCACCCAACACAATCCGCAGGCAAGTTGCTGCTCTGTCCACGGTGCTCACATACAGCAGCTCAGAGCCCTTGGCTCAACACCCCATGGTACGTTCCTTTGTCAGGGGAGCAATCAACAGCAAACCGCCTGTGGTTCACACATACCCCTCTTGGGACCTGTCCAAGGTCATACAGGCTCTCACTTTACCTCCATTTGAGCCCGTCAGAACCTCTACGGTTCTTGACGCTCAAGGTTGCCTTCTTAGTAGCCGTTACATCGGCTAGGCGCATCTCGGAATTGGCAGCGCTCTCAGTTAGAGATGACTTATGCATTTTCCATAACGACAGGGTGGTCCTACGCTTAGACCCCTCATTCGTCCCCAAAATCAACTCATTGGTTTTTTTTTTATTAAAAGTTTTATGAAGATTACAGTATAAACCCCCATACCCACCCCAAAACCCCACCCTCACCCTCCCCCACTTCCCAGAGCTGAACACAGGGTTACAAATATAATAATCAAAATCTATCTAGCATTAACCAACTATTAAAGTAACCAAATCCATAATGCGCTTTAACTCCCCTTTAACACAAATTTAAACAAATTAAAATTAAACGTATTCATCACCTAAGTATTAAACAATACAATACAAATATTACA
>NW_015391770.1:42030-43925 GCF_001527695.2 Protobothrops mucrosquamatus | reverse complement strand
AAGAAAGAGAAGGAAGGGAGAAAGAAGGTAGAGAAGAAGGAGTGGGGATGCAGTGAAAGGGGAAATGGGCGAGCAACACCAAAAGTCACGTGTATGTATTTATTTCATTAAAAGTATCTTATATATAAGAATGTAAAAAGAATGTATGTTAATATCTGATAAATATCACGGTATATGTATGGGGGAGAGTTTGGAAAAATAAAAAATAAATTAATAAAAAAAAACCCCGCCAATCTAATTGATCAAACGCTTTTTCAGCATCCAAAAATATAAAAGCCGCAGGGATTTGATTGTTCTTATCCAAATACTCAATTAAATTAACAATTTGTCTTACATTATACTTCATATATCTTCCAGTTATAAATCCAGATTGATCACTATGAATCAATTGCCTCAAAACTTGCATTAATCTATTTGCCAATATTTTTGAAAAAATCTTGTAGTTTATATTCAATAAAGATATAGGTCTATAATTCTTGGGCTGAGTCAAATCCTGACCCTCCTTTGGGATCAGCGATATGAAAGCCCTTTTCCAAGATGGAGGTACCTCTGCACCCAACAAAATACTATTAAACAATTCCTTTAATGGCTCTATCATTTCATCAGATAACATCTTATAATAAATTGCTGTTAATCCATCTATACCGGGAGCCTTACCAACCTTTAATTGCTTGATTGCTCCAATAATTTCCTCAGAAGTAATCAAACAATTCATCTCCTCCTTTTGATTATTTGATAATCTAGGAAAATGTGCCTGCTGTAGATAATTCTCTATTTCTGAAAGTTGTATATTCTCAGAGGCATATAACTTCGAATAAAAATCCAAAAAACTACTTTTAATCAAATTTTGTTTATATGTCACTTTACCTTTGTAATCTACTTTCTCTATAATTCTTGACTTCTGCTTCTTTCGTAATTGGTAGGCTAACCACCTTCCAGGTTTATTTGCATTACAAAAAGTATTATGTTTCATAAATCGCAAATTAGTTGCAATCTGATCAGCCAATAACATATTGAATTGCTCCCTAAGCATAGTTATGGCTACCTTTAACTTATTATCCAGTGGATTTAAAATAAAATCCTTCTCTTTTAATTTAATCTCCTCTTCTAACTCTCTTCGTTTTTGCATCTGTTTGCGCCTATACGCACTATTCATATGAATCAGAGCACCTCTCATATATGCTTTGCTAGCATCCCAAACCATTGAAATCGAGGTGCCCTTATCCATATTCAACAAAAAAAATTCTTTCAGATAATCTCTACATTTCTGCAAATTCCCCTCATATCTGAATATATTTTCATTTAATCTCCAAGTCCTTCTATTCCCATCTTCAACAAATAGTTCCATCCATACAGGACTATGATCTGACAATATTCTAGGAAAAATCTTGATATTCTTCACCCTAGAAAAGAAATCATTAGTAATTAAGAAAAAGTCAATTCTGGAATACGATTGATGTCTGTCCGAAAAAAAAGTAAAGTCTCTTTCTTCCATATTCCGTTCTCGCCAGATATCTCTTAATTCCAAGTCATCCTTCAAGTCAAAAAAAGTTTTAGGTAAGATAGAATAATTACAAGCTTTAAAAGAACCTTTCTTGTCTTTACTTGAATCTAAAACACCATTCCAGTCTCCCATCATAATGACAGATTTGTAATCCAATTGATTTACTTTCTGATGTATCAACTTGTAAAACTCTTTTTGTTGTTGATTTGGAGCGTATAATCCAATAATAAGACATCTCCTTCCATTCAATAATAACTCGATAATAACATATCGTCCTTCTAAGTCAGAATCAATTAACTTCGGCGATAACTCTTTTTTCACATAAATAACTACGCCTCCTTTTTTCTGCTGAGCAAAAGCTGTAAAATGCATTCCCAGCCGGGAATTAATC
>NW_015391770.1:34521-41568 GCF_001527695.2 Protobothrops mucrosquamatus | reverse complement strand
CACACAACATCATTCTTATGTTGTTTCAAATAGTGAAATATTTTCTTTCTTTTCTGTGGTGAATTCAAACCGTTAACATTCCATGTCAGGAACCTTGCCATTTTTAGTGGCTTGGAGCCTCTGGAACACTCCTTGAAGATCAGCTGTCACTGATCTCTTAGGTCTTGCACCTCCCACTGGCTCTGAGGAAATCTGATGCGTTATAGGTACAACATCCATCTTTTGCTGCTCTTTTTCTTTACGTCTGTGAGCTGCACGGGTCATTCTTTGTCCCTTTGGATCATCTTTCATCTCAGAAAATTGTTGCTTATCACCTTGTGAATCTCCTACACTTAATGGCATTGCTCCTTCAACCGCTTGTTCTTCAAACATTCTTCTTCTGCTAAATCGTGGAGATAGTGGTGAACCTGCCTTCAAAACCGAACTGTAAAAATCTCTTGCTTTCAAAATTGTGTTAAGTCTGTAACGTGTCCCCATATAGCTCACCACAATTCCAACAGGTATATCCCATCTGAATTGAATTTGTCATTTTTTCAGCTCTTCAGCCAAAAAAGCAAAGTCCTTTCTTTTCCTAAGTATCTTAGGAGGTATTTCCTTTAAAATTATAACATCTTGCGCTAGAATTTGGAATCTCTGTTTATAAAAGGCTTGAATAACTTCATTACAAATTGATCTTCTGGAAAAGTAAATTACAACATCTCTTGGTAAATTTCTCTGTCGTGCAACCCATGAGTTTACCCTAAAAAATTTTTCTATCTCTCTCAAAATTTCTTCAGGTTCGCATGACAAAACAACAGCCAAGTCTGCTGCAATCTCTTCTTTCAAATTTTCTTGCGCATTCTCCTTCAGTCCCCTTATTCTCAAAGCATATTCCATGTCTCTATATTGTGACATAATAATTTCATTCTGAGTTATATCCACATTATCCTCTACTTTCCCAAGTTTGTCCTCTAATCTTTCAACATTTTCCACCTCCTCGTCCACCCGTCCATCTAAGCGTTCTACGTGAGCTGCTAAACCTTGAAAAGCTAACAGTATATCCTGTCTCATTTCGTTGTTCTTCTCTTCAAAAAGCTCAGCTGTCTCTATTCTGATCTGTTTCCCTGTATTCATCAAAGCATCCTGCAAGTCCTTAAGTGTAAGTGATGACGGTGGGGGAGAAGGAGGGGGCGTCTTTGGCTTAGGTTGCTGTGAAGTTTGAACAACCGGAGAAGAAATCTGGCCTTTTGGAGGGGCAGAAATTCCAGTACGTTTTGAAGCCATCTCTTTTTTTTTTTTTAAATCTTGTATAATCTTATAAAAGCAATAGTTGCGAGATGTGTATTAATAATAAAAAGGAAAGAGGAAGCTTGCAATTTACTTAAACTAGAAAATGTTACATTGTTTCCTTGTCTTCGCTTAAACGTCATGTAAAAGTGAAAGTCTCTTAAGTATCACTTCAAACAAAAGAACGACATTCCGCGGCCATATTTTTTCTTCTTCTTGTAGTTTAAATAGTAAATGAAGAAGATACTTATTTATCTTCTGAGTTAAAGTCCCAAATTAACCAAATTCCAATCCTCCTGATCAGCTCCGTCTGCTTTTAATTTTACAGTCTCTTCAATTAGCAGATGTGGAAGCAGCGTCTGGCTTTGTTCCAAAGAACAAAGGCGGCCCGAGATGCGGAGAAAACCCAGACTCCGAGGGAGTTCTCACCTTCGTCCTCCAAAGAAAAAATGTTTAGAGGACTAGGGAACTCAACCTCTATCCAGGAAAACTCACCTCCTCCCCTTCACCCGGGGAGAGAGGTTCCAAGCCACGGAACAGCTGTTGAGCGCCGTTCCTTCAGGCTTTAACACATCCCCGGGGCGGACAGCTTAGAAAAAAGCCGTCATCGGCGCGGCAGTCACCACCGGAAGTCATTGTTTTATTTATATATATATGTGTGTGTGTGTGTGTGTGTGTGTGTGTGTGTGTGTTTGTGTGTGTGTGTACGCTGCTAATATTGAATATTCTTGCTTTGACAAAATATGCAGAACTGTCTGGTATTTTTAGAGTTAATTCAGATGACAGAGAAAGGGAGGAGATTAGTACAAAGGGGTTTTGGTGTATCTTGATGATATCCTGATATACAGCACAAATATGACTGATCACATAAAGCTGGTGAGAGAAGTGTTAAAGAAACTATTGAATGCCAAGCTTTATGCCAAATTGTCGAAATGTGAATTTCACCAGACCCAATTAGATTATCTTGGCTACAGAATTTCCAGCGAGGGCATTGAAATGGATCCAGCCAAAGTGAAAGCTATAATCGAATGGCAGCCCCCAAAGACTTGCAAACAGCTCCAGAGCTTTCTGGGTTTTGCCAACTTTTATCGTCAATTCATCCCCTCTTTTGCCGAGATTGCCCTACCCCTTACAGAACTACTCAAAACAGGCAAAGGAGGAGGGAAGCCACGACCGGGCCAACCACTAGCATGGATGATGAGCTGTCAAACAGCTTTTGAGAATTTAAAGAGACTATTTGCTGCTGAACCGGTCCTAAAGCACCCCTGCCCAGGGGAGCCCTTTGTGATTCAAGCTGATGCCAGCGATGTGGCAGTTGGAGCTGTGTTACTACAAAAGAACAAAAGTGGGGTCCTGCAACCCTGCGCCTACACCTCTAAGAAATTTACTGAAAGCGAGCGGAGATGGGCAATCTGGGAGAAGAAGGCCTTCGCGATTAGGGGGGCGCTATTAAACTGGTGACACTATCTAGAAGGGAGCAAGGTGCCATTTGAAGTATGGACAGATCACAAAAATCTAGAAGCACTGAAAAGTCCCCGCAAGTTGTCCCCAAAGCAAGTGCGGTGGGCACAGTACTTTAACCGCTTCAACTTCACTCTAAAGTACATACCAGAAGGAAAAAACTTCCTAGCTGATGCGCTATCCCGGTTACCCCAATACAAAAGCGAACGGGAGGAGGTTAACGAGGCAATTATCCCCAGTCCACAAACTGCCGCTCAACTTACGCCTCGCAGGGTCCCCAATCCTGATGACCCTGGGGTAAAGAAAATAAAATGAGAGCTCCTCACCGATCAATGGTTCAAAGATAATCAACCCTCCCTAACGTGCAGGGATGGCTTGGCTTACAAAGGGGGGAAACTATATTTGCCAGAAGCCCTCCGTCTTAATGCTCTCAAACACAGCCATGATGTAAAACAGGCTGGACACTTTGGATATTTGAAAACCCTACACCTCACCCGCCGGCAATTTTGGTGGCCGGGGCTGAAAAGGGATGTGGAAAACTATGTAAAAAGTTGTACTCTATGTTCCACAATGAAAACAATTCCAGGGAAAACCCCTGGGTTACTGCAACCCGTGGCAGACCCTTCTCAACCATGGGAAGAAATAGCTATGGACTTTATAGTAGACCTACCTGAAAGTAGAGGAAATACTGTCATCTGGACTGTGATAGACCTGTTTTCGAAGGAGGCTCATTTCATCGCCTGCAAAGGACTCCCATCTGCCCAACGACTGACCAAATTGTTCCTGAAACATATCTACTGGCTGCATGGCGCCCCTAAGCGAATAATTTTGGACGGGGGTGCAGTTCACAGCGAAGTTTTGGAGGAGTTTTCTTAAATTAATTAGATCATCTCAAGGTTTATCATCTGCTTTTCATCCTGCCACCAATGGGGCTGCAGAAGCCGCTAAGAAAATGGTGGAGCAATATCTTAGATGCTACGTTTCTTACCAACAGACGAACTGGACTGACCTCCTCCCTTTGGCGGAGGTGGCGTACAATAATTTTGTGCACAGCAGCACCGGCTACACGCCTTTCAGAGTGGCCACAGGAAAAGAGTTCAGCCCAATACCTGAATACCCTCAGGTGCCCTCTGCTTCCCAGACACTTGACCAGTGGGTGAGGGGGTGGGAAGAAGTTTGGAGAAACACAAAAACCGCTTTAAAAAAGACTTTTGAAACCTATAAAAAGCAGGCTGATAGAAAGAGGGCTCCCCAAAGAACATTCCAAGTTGGGGAAAAGGTTTATTTGTCAACTAAATATTTACGCCTCAAGTTGCCCAGCAAGAAATTGGGACCAAAATTCTTGGGGCCTTTCCCCATAGTAAGGATCATCAATCCGGTCACCCTAGACTTTTAGGGAGAATTCACCCAGTCTTCCATTGCAGCTTGTTGAAACCTTATCGGGGCTCCACTTTAAGACCTCCCCCGAAGAAGGCACCTGGGCCCCTCGTAGTTGCGGGACAGACCCACTATGAAGTGAAACGTATTCTTGACTCTAGAATTTTTAAAGGGAAATTGCAGTACCTAGTACAATGGAAGGGANAGGTTAATTGGAAGATGTGAATCATGACCCCAAAATAGGGGAGGGGAAATGCCTGGAATGTTATGTGCAAAGGGAAGGGAAATTCAGATCTTGGCATCCATCATGCCGTGCTGACACGCCTCTACACTAATAAAGGCTTTTTTAGGTTAAACCATGCCTGAAAGTTCTTTGAAGTGTTTCATTAGTCAGACACATGACAATATATATATATTATTAAGTTTTTTCAGGATAGGGAAAAGCGAGGGTCATTATGAGTGGTGGGGTTTAGGGTGGGGTTCAAGGGAGGATTTAGGGTGGGAATGGGTACAACAATGGGGTTGCCCCCAATAACATTTCACGCTTTAGCAAGCAAACTATCATCCGGATACAAGTATTCCACAGGGCTAATATAATGATCAGTAACTGTAGTCAACAAAAATAACAGAGATTATAAAGCATATCAATTAATTAAAAAAATCATCTTAATAAATTTCAATTTCATTATCTCATTTTGCTAACCATTGATAAAAGTTTTCCCATGTTTTATAATAAACTGAGTCTTCTTTCTCTTTAATCTCTAACGTTAATCTATCCATTTCTGCACATTCTAAAATTTTCCTAATTATCTCATTGGGTGGTATATCTTCATTTTTCCAGTATTGGGCAAATGCTATTCTCGCAGCTGTCAATATATGTAATATTAAATACTCGTTCTCTTTCCCATAATTAGATCCTAGTATTCTTAGCAGAAACAATTCTGGCATAAATTCTATATGTATTTAGTTATCTTTTCCAGCCATATATGAATCTTACGCCGGAATTTCTTTGCACTAGGGCAGGGCTTTTCAACAAGTGGTACGGGTACCACCTGTGGTACATTGGCACCTGGCAGGTGGTACGCGACCATCCTAGAAAAGTGATAGCGGGGGAGGGGAATGAGCTGAACCGGTGGCAGCACTGCATAAGCCTGAGCAAGAGATGGCTGGAGCTGCAGGGCTGTCAGGGCTCAGCGGAAGCGCCAGGATCAGTGCCGCTTTCCAGCTGATTGGTGCTTCTTCGGGTCTGTCAGGGCTCAGCGGAAGTGCCAGGATCAGCGCCAGGCTCCAGCTGGAGCTCGGTGCTGATTCTGGTGCTTCTGCTGAGCCCTGAAGAAGCACCAATCAGCTGGAAAGCAGCACTGATCCTGGTACTTCTGCTGAACCCAGAAGAAGCACCGATCAGCTGGAATGTTGCAGCATCTCCAGGGTCTTGTGATTTACATTCAGATGCTTGGCAACTGATTCATATTTATGATGGTCACAGTGTCCCAGGGTCATGTGAAGTCACCAAAACCTGCTGCAACCACCCAGCAGACGGGAATAAAAACCAAACACCCCCCCATCCCACAGAAATGCTCACAACAATGGAAACCTCAGACAGGAGGAAGAGCGCGGGCGGGCAGGCAGGTGTCTTGCTCGGCTGTGGCTTGGGGGGCACTTTTTTCAGTGCCATTGTAACTTCGAACAGTCACTAAGCGAACTGTTGTAAGTCGAGGACTACCTGTACTTTATCACTTTTTTCCTTCTTTTTTTAACTCAAGTTTTTGACACCTTGCTAGGCGACTGGTGGTACTCGGATATTGCCATATCCTAAAAGTGGTACAATGGGTGAAAAGGTTGAAAAGCCCTAGGGCACTAGGGCACACCCACCAGATGTGATAATAAGTGCCTGGTTTTTGTTTGCACTTCCAACAGTTATTCGAAACATTTTTAAACATTTTCGCTAAACTTACTGGTGTCATGTGCCATCTGTAAAACATTTTATACAAATTTTCTTTATATGAAGCTGCTTTAGTCAATTTGATGTTTCTATCCCATAGTTTTTGCCAAGCTTCTAAATCTATAGAATATCCGAAGTTTTTTGCCCATACTATCATTGTCTCTTTCACTTGTTCTTCTTCCATCTTCCATTTTAGCAGAAATCTATAAAGTTTCTTAATCAAATTTTCATCTGTTTTCAAAAGTATTTGATCAAATTCTATCTGTTCTTTATAAAATCCCACTGTCTTTAAATCTTTCTCATATCTTGTTTTAATTTGTAAGTAAGGCCACCATGATAAGTCAAAGCCTTGTTGTTGTAAGTCTTGCCTATCTTTGAGTTTTCCGTCGTTATCCAAAATATCTTTATAGGTGACCAGTATATCATAGTTAATTAGATTTGGGTAGGCAAAGGCTTCCATTGTTGAAAGCCACTCTGGTATTTTAGTATAATTTTTTTGTTCTCTCCCATTCTAAAAGGAGTTCATTCCTTATAAGGCAGCCTCCCCAAATGGCTCCATTCATAAGTAAAGGAATGCTACAGGCAAAATCCATTCAGGAGAAAAATACTTCAAAATCCCTTGCAGCAAAACTTACAGCTAACAACAGCAGAGCAATAGAAGCTAACACAAGACATCAGCCAAATAGAAATTGCCAAACACTCCTTAAGAACACAAAGCCCACATTGCACAAATCCCAGAACTTCAAAGTCACAAAAGCACATAAGAATCCTTCCACTCTCCATCTCCCTCCCTCGTGCCTCACCTCCAGCCATTGCTGCCTTTTTTCATTCCCCTTGGAGGGTGACCCCTCCCCCGCTGCATTTCTTGCCTGTTTGCTGCTGCCAGCACAGGTGGCTGCCACAGCAGTTGTAGATCGGCTCATGGCCAGCCTGCTTCATCATCATCATCATCATCATCATCATCTCCTCCTCCTCCTCCTCCTCCTCCTCCTCCTCCTCTT
>NW_015391770.1:28776-30973 GCF_001527695.2 Protobothrops mucrosquamatus | reverse complement strand
CAGCCGGTGTACAACGATGGTAGTCCGTCCCTAGTAACAGCAGCTAGAGCAATGATAGTCAGTCTCTAGTAGCAGCAGCTTGCTTAGAGCGATGTTAGCCAGTCTCTAGTAACAGCAACTTCCTTTCGTCCCGCCTGCTCCACTCGACGTCCAGCAAAACAGGACAGAGTCCAAGGCAAGGCAGGTCCGAAGGGGGAGTCCTCAGGGCCAGGGCAAGCCAAGAACAGTCCTCAAAGCAAGGCAAAAGCAATCCTCGAAGCCATCTATGTCCCAACAGCCTGTGAAGGTTTGTGTCCCTTTAAATTTCTCCTTTCCTTTCCTGAGGCAACTTGTAGCTTGTTCTTTTGCAGCCTGGCCTCTCCACGCTGACTCACTTCTTCACGTTGACTCACTTCATGGTTTGATGACAGCTAGTTAGCTTTCACAACTAGAGGGGAATATCTTTCCCAGCTCTTTGAGGTGACAAGAATATAATTGAAGGGAAATGAAATTCTGAGCTGTCTTGCTGCTTTTCTCACAATCCTAGGGAAAGTTATGGGATTGGTCTTCTCTTCTTTGGTGTTTCAGAATCTCTTTCTCCTAAATTTTCTCAATGTGGTGTTCCGCATTGTACTTCATCAGGTAAAAGCTGCTAGTTCCGCATTATACTTCATCAGGTAAAAGCTTTTTTGTGAGAAAGTTTTCCTTATATTTAAATTCAATCTAGATCGGGGGTGTCAAACTGCTGGCCCAATTGTGATATATAGTCAAACAAATGTTGGTCTTTTGATGGCACAGTCCAATCCGCTATATTCCAGGTTATAATGGAGAGGGGATCATCTTTTGCAGCTGATCAGGAGATTTGATATAATAATAATAATAATAATAATAATAATAATAATAATAATAATAATAATAATAATAATAATAATAATAATAATAATAAAGTTGGAAGGGACCTTGGAGGTCATCGAGTCCAACCCCCTGCTCAGGCAGGAACCCTACACCATTTCAGACAAATGGCTGTCCAGTCTCTTCTTAAAAACTTCCAGTGTTGGAGCATTCANCCTCCTTTCTCATGGGGGAGGGTGAGCCAGAAGTGAGCCTGGGGCCTTTGCAGCTCCAGAGGACTCTCTCACTGTAAGTCCTTGCCTGTGCTGGCTCTTTCCCTCCCCCACTACACTTGGCTAGGCAGGGCTGCGTACCACCTGCCACTCATTAATGTACCACAAGTGGTACGCGTACCACCGGTTGAAAAGCCCTGGTCTAAGCAACCCAGGATAAAATCTTCTATACCATCCCAGATCTTGTTGATCAGATTATTCTTGTTGAGTGGAGGAATGTAGATATTAAAAAGCAAAATCTCCACCTGTTTAAATAAGAGTAAGGTAGTTACAACCCATGGGTGAAGAGGTGGCAGTGATACACATTTAAAATGCAAAGATGTATTCACTAATGTCACAATGCCCCCTTTAGCTCTCCCACCCACCTTACTTGTGGCTGCTGGGATAAAGTTACCCCAATAACTATCTAACTGTATCTCTTTAGAGGCCCAGGTTTCCTGTAAAAAGAGAATGTCAAATTTATTTATTTATTTATTTATTTATTTATTAAATTTATATACCGCCCTATCTCCCTTACGGGACTCAGGGCGGTGAACAGGCGATACTAAAAACCACATTAATAAATAAATAGTTTCTGTGTTAAAATCAAATTAAATAACAGGCCTGTTCTAAAAACACCCCATACAAAACCCCCACTAAAACATAATCAAACTACGCTAGGCCGGCCACACGGAATAGATGGGCCTTCAGGGCTCGGCGAAAAAGGCGCAGGTCCGCAACTGTACGTAGGTCGGGGGGTAGGTCATTCCAGAGGGCAGGAGCTGCCACAGAGAAGGCTCTCCCCCTGGGGGTCGCCAGCCGGCATTGTCTGGCCGACGGCACTCTAAGGAGGCCCTCTCTGTGGGAGCGGACTGGTTGAAGGGAGGTGTTTGGTAGGAGGCGGTCTTGCAAATATCTAGGTCCATTGCCATGGAGCGCTTTAAAAGTTGTTACTAACACCTTGAAGCGCACCCGGAAGGCCACCGGCAGCCAGTGCAGCTCGCGCAGGAGAGGTGTTACATGGGAGCATCTAGAGGCCCCCCAAATCCCCCGCGCAGCCGCATTCTGAACTAGCTGGAGCCTCCGGGTGCACCTCAAGGGGAGCCCCATGTAGA
>NW_015391770.1:17978-25920 GCF_001527695.2 Protobothrops mucrosquamatus | reverse complement strand
TGGCTGTCCAGTCTCTTCTTAAAAACTTCCAGTGTTGGAGCATTCACTGCTTCTGGAGGCAGGTTGTTCCATTGGTTAATTGTTCTAACTGTCAGGAAGTTTCTCCTTAGTTCTAAGTTGCTTCTCTCCTTGATCAGTTTCCACCCGTTGCTTCTCGTCCTGCCTTCAGGCGCCTTGGAGAATAGCTTGACTCCCTCTTTGTGGCAGCCCCTGAGATATTGGAACACTGCTATCATGTCCCCCCTCGTCGTTCTCTTCGTTAAACTAGACATACCCAATTCCAGCAACCGTTCCTTATATGTTTTAGCCTCCAGTCCCCTGATCATCTTTGTTGCTCTTCTCTGTACTCTTTCTAGAGTCTCAGCATCTTTTTTACATCGTGGTGACCAAAACTGGATGCAGTATTCCAAGTGTGGCCTTACTAAGGCATTGTAAAGTGGTCTTAATACTTCACGTGATCTTGATTCTATCCCTCTGTTAATGCAGCCCAGCACTGTGTTGGCTTTTTTGGCAGCTGCAGCACACTGCTGGCTCATATTTAAGTGATTGTCCACTAGGACTCCGAGATCCCTCTCACAGTTACTACTATTGAGCAAGGAACCACCTATACTATACCTGTACATTTGGGGTTTTTTGCCTAAATGTAGAACCTTACTTTTTTCACCATTGAATTTCATTTTGTTAGATAGCGCCCAGTGTTCAAGTCTGTCCAGGTCCTCCTGTATCTTAAGCCTGTCTTCTGGAGTGTTGGCTATTCCTGCCAGCTTGGTGTCATCTGCAAATTTGATGAGTTCCCCATCTATCCCCTCGTCCAAATCATAGATGAAGATGTTGAAGAGCACTGGGCCTAGAACAGAGCCCTGGGGCACCCCACTACACACTTTCCTCCATGTAGATGCGGTTCCATTGAGGACCACACGCTGAGTACGGCCGGTCAGCCAGCTACAAATCCATCTGGTGGTGATGCTGTCTAACCCACATTTTTCTATCTTATCGAGTAGTAGGTTGTGATCTACTTTATCAAATGCCTTACTGAAGTCCAAGTAAATTATATCCACAGCATTCCTCTGATCCACTAATTTTGTCACTTGGTCAAAGAATGCAATAAGGTTTGTCTGGCATGATCTCTTTTTGACAAACCCATGTTGGCTTTTAGTAATGACTTTGTTTGCCTCTAGGTGTTCGCTGATTCGTTGTTTGATTATCTTTCTCCAGCAGGATGGGTGTAGAGTCCACTGATGGGTGTAGAGTCCACTGATTGGGTTATTTCAGCCTTCCTGCTCAGACTAAGACAAAAAAACTTTGCCACGCCTCTCTTTGGGTGTGTCTTCCCCAGTTTTTGTCTTAGTCTCTAGCTCAGCAGACCTTTTCTTGCACGGCTCCTTAGCTAGGCCAGATTAAATTTATTTTTTTGCTTCAATTGGCTTTAATCAAAATTGAATTTCAAGAAATTTGTTTAGACTAATTGGCTATTACTAAAGATTTTTTCCTATTCTGTGAGACAAGGACTCTGTCTTTGTCTCCCTGCTGCCCCTTGGGGCTTGAAAGCGGGAGGCTGCAAGCTCCGTTCGAGGGCGAGTCGAACGGCAAGCCTCCGCAATTCCGAGGCTCAGCTGGGCAGCGGAGATCAAAGCGGCAGGAGGACTCCGGAGCTCATTCCATCGCGTGGAGGTCGCGGGAGAAAGCTTCCTGGCCTTCGGATCGCTGAGGCGGCTGCGCCTTCACCGCAGGGGTTTCTTTGGGAAAGTTCCTTGCCTCCAGCCTCCCTTCGGATCGCAGCGGCTGCTGCACTTCCAAACGCAAGTTCCTGGGACCAGGGGGAGGGAAGTAAGGGTTTCTTTCCTTTTCTTTTCTTGCCCCTAAGCTACTATCCAGGCGTCTTCAAGTTTCCCTCGCTCCTAATTTGGCGACGCTGAATTCTTGCGGCCGCCATTTTTGACTGCATGGTCTTAGTGAGGGCGCTCTTTGGCTGGGCCACGTGGCTGACGCCATTTTGTAGGCCGAGTCTTACTTATTCCTCCTTTGCCTGTTTCTGCAGGGGATAGTATATAGGGTCACATGACGCAACTCATTTTGCAGGCATTGCCTTAAAAAAAAAAAAACCCTTGCTCCATTATCCTTGTTAAAGCAACGGGTTGTATACAAGGGCCACATGGCGGACGCCATTTTGAAGGCCTAATTGTTTTTCTCTACTGTATCATTGTATTGCCAGAGTGCCTTGGTCTGTGAGCAGGCCTGTTCGGGGGGGAAAGTATTTGTTTCATAGTCACCGCAGGTGCTGTGAACCTCACGTGTACTTTCCTGATTGGTACTTGATTGCATTGTGCAGCTCAAGGTATTCATTCTGATTTCATATCTAAGGGAGAGGAGTGAAGAGATTCCTGTTTGACCACCTGTTTCTATTAGTCAGTGACCTTTAGTCACAAGGCCTGTACAGGCAGTATTAGAACGCTGTCTGGCTGCTCTTGCCATTGTTAGCTGTTCAGAGTGAGGATCGGTTTTCCATCTCTGCGTGATCTGCGTGTTAATTTTCCCCCACCTCTGGGTACGACTGCCTAGGAATACCCAGACTACAATGGCAGACAGTTCCTCGCCCCAGGCAACTCAGACCAGTGTCCCCCCTGCGCAAACAAAACGCAGATCAGAGGAAGTAGCAGTGGGGGGGAAAAAGAAAAAAGCTAAAACCAAACATTTAATTACAAAGGAAGTGTCTAAAACAGCCGAGCGAGAGGCCTCGAGGAGACACCTAGCTCTGGAAAGAGAATTCTCCAAGGCACAGAGGCTGAGGTCCAGTGGGGCTGAATTGGTTTCCCCCGCCCCACTGGACGCCCCTTTGCTTGAGCCTCATTTTGAATCATCTCAACGGTCTTCGTCTCCTCAGGGGGAAACTGAGCAGGTTGGTCCTCATCATTCCTCCTCCTCCTCTTCGTCCCAACAAACACCAGAGAGCAGACGTGCCCCAACTGGGGTTGGGGCCAGCTCCAGAGATCAAGAGGAAATGTGGTCCCAGAGCCAATTCCAGGCCTTTATACATCATGCATTCAAACAGTTTATGGCATCTGCCGGCCGGGACCAGGCACACTCACATTCCTCCCCTCCCACGCCCGCTCCACAGCCCCAGGAGGGGCACGATATGGGGCCTTGCTCTGATGTCTCAGAGTCCTCATCACAAGTAGGGGAGGGGGGATCAACCGACCTAGAGGCAGCGGACAACATGTTGTCAGAGGATGAGGAACCAGCTTCTGAGCAGGTGACATCCTCGGGTCTATTTGACCCCTCCATATTTCGGTCTCTCCTCTTAAAAGCCATAGCCACGGTAAAGCTTACCTCGGCTCACGAGGAGACACCATCTACCTCCTCGAACCAAGAGACCAACCCTCTGTTTGCGGAAAAGATCAGGGAGGAACCTCAGATTCCAAGTCCATCGGTTTTCAGGACCACGGTGGAAAAGCAGTGGTCGTCCCTAGCCTCCACTCCTTCTCCAAGTAGTCTGGATAAAAAACTCTATAACGTTGCCTCTTCCTTTGCCTCTCTTTTAGAAGTCCCAACTGTGGACACCCCTTTGGCTTCTCTGTTCTCCAACACCGCTGTTCCCGGTGACATGGCTGAATTTTTAAAGGCAGAGGATAAAAGATTTGAGTTCTCGTGTCGCAGGGCTCACCAATCTTCGGCTTGGGCAATAAGGGCGGCCACCTCATCCTCCTCCTTCGCTCGTTCAGCGATCATATGGCTGCAGGATCTCCAGGCTCTCATCCCACCAGATCAGGTCAGAGCGCACCAAACTCTAGGCAAGATAGTAGCAGCTTCAGAGTACATTGCAGATGCATCTCTGCATTCGGCCAGGTGCTCGGCCCGGTCAGTTGCTGCCACAGTGGCGTCACGTAGGCTTCTCTGGTTGAAGCAGTGGCGCACGGACTTAAAGGCAAAGTGGCACCTGTCAACATTCAGGTACAGTGGAACGCACTTATTCGGCACTGTGCTTGACCCTCATGTCATTGAGGGCAAGGACAAGCGCAAAGTCTTGGCTCACCCATCCAAGAAGCTGGATAGGCGACCCCAACTAGGTTACCGTAGGTCGTCTTTTCGCCCCGGTGAATCTTGGGAGTGGAGGCAGCCCTTTCGGGCAGGGCAGTCCTGGGATTGGCCCAGAGGCTCACGATCCTATCTTTCTAGACAGGATTGCCAACAGGACCGCCAGGGTAGTGGAGCCAGGGGCCAGTCCCAGATCAAGCGTCCCTTCAGGGGCTCAGGCGGCCGGCCATACAGGCGGTCCAAGTGACGCCAAGGGGGATTACCCCATTGGGGGTCGTCTGGCACTGTTTTACGACGTCTGGGAGGGCACAACCACGGACGCTTGGGTCAGGGAGACCATAAGACACGGTGTCTCACTAGAGTTTCAATCTTTTCCCCCAGATCGTTTCATACAGTGCCTGGTTTCAAACAATTCCTCAAAGGCTCGTCTTGTCTCAACAGCCATCGCACACTTATTAGACATCAGGGCCATAGAAAGGGTTCCTCGAGACCAGGTAGGAACCGGGTTTTATTCCATTCTGTTTGTGGTCCCCAAGGCCTCAGGAGAATGGAGGGCGATACTGGATCTGAAGGGTCTAAATTACTTCCTAACTTACAGGAAGTTCAAGATGCAGACCCTGAAATCCATCCTGGCAAGCATCAGGAAAGGGGACTTCCTCTCCTCCATCGACCTGACGGAGGCCTACCTCCACATTCCGATCCTCCAGGAACACCGCAGGTTCCTGCGGTTCGCCTACGTGCATCGGCATTACCAGTATCGGGCCCTTCCCTTCGGCCTCTCGTCGGCTCCCAGGGTCTTCACAAAGATCTTGGCCGTGCTGGCGGCTCATCTAAGGATGAGGCCCGTGCGCGTACAATGCTACCTGGACGACATACTCGTGCAGTCCAGATCCTTTCACTCGGCCCAGTCAGACCTGGAAATCACAATCCGGACTCTTCAGGNCGGCATTACCAGTATCGGGCCCTTCCCTTCGGCCTCTCGTCGGCTCCCAGGGTCTTCACAAAGATCTTGGCCGTGCTGGCGGCTCATCTAAGGATGAGGCCCGTGCGCGTACAATGCTACCTGGACGACATACTCGTGCAGTCCAGATCCTTTCACTCGGCCCAGTCAGACCTGGAAATCACAATCCGGACTCTTCAGGATCACGGATTTTCCGTAAATTTCAAGAAGAGTCACACGACTCCCACAAGACGGCTTATTCATCTAGGAGCGCTGATAGACTCAAATCTCTGCGAGGTCTATCTCTCTCCAGAGCGCCAAGTCAGCATTCGGATGCTGGCCCGGCAGATCCGCAGGGAAAAATGGGTGTCTCTGGTGCGACTTTCCCAACTCCTGGGGAAGATGGTCTCTTGCCTGGGCATCGTTCCATGGGCCAGACTTAACTCCAGGAGTCTCCAATGGTTCCTCCTTCCCTTTCAGAGACGCAACATCAGTGCCTCCAAAAAGAAGGTCAGGGTTCCCCACCTCACCCTGGCTTCACTTCTTTGGTGGACTTCGTCCGCCCTATCCAAGGGCACTCTTTTCAAGGAACCGATCAGGACCACTCTGACCACAGACGCCAGTCTGTTCGGTTGGGGGGCACATCTTCACAATCGCTTAGCACAGGGTCGGTGGTCCAGGTCGGACCTGGCCCACAACATCAATTGGCTGGAGCTCAGGGCCATTCACCTGGCCCTCAGGGAGTTCTCACCCCTCGTGACGGGGAAGCATGTGCTGGTCTTGACGGACAACATTACGGCCAAGGCTCACATAAACAAACAGGGAGGGACCCACTCTTGGTCCCTCATGCAGGAAGCCATGGCGTTGGGGCTTTGGGCGGAGTCCACTCTGAACTCCATCAGAGCGGAACACATTTCGGGGGAGGACAATCGGCAGGCGGATCACTCAGAGTGGAAACTGGATCCACTCTTGTTCAGGGAGGTAGCCCTCAGGTTCGGCAACCTGCACAGATCCCCAGGTTTTTTTCCAGATTCCCGTCAGAGCGGAAGGGGCGGATGCCCTCCGGAGCGTATGGCCCAAGGGAGTGCTCTATGCCTTTCCTCCTCTCCCACTGCTCCAAGCGACTATTCGCAAGCTCTTACAAGAGCGAGCGGAGCTAATCTTAATTGCTCCATTTTGGCCGCGTCGGCCGTGGTTTGCAGATCTAGTGGACCTGTCGCTCTCACCACCGTGGAGAATCCCCCCGGACCGAGTAGCTCTCAGTCAGGGGAACCTCCAGCATCCGGATCCGCAGTGGCTCCAACTAGCCGCTTGGCACTTGAGCAGGAAGGTCTAACTAGACTATCATATTCCCCTGGGGTAATCTCAGTTATCCAGGCCTCGAGGCGTCCATCAACCAACAGGATCTACAATGCCACTTGGAGAAACTTCTGCTCCTGGTGTAGACGACAGCACCGCTCGCCGCTATCGGTCACTATCCCAGTTATATTAGAGTATTTGCTTGAGGGGCTAAATAGGGGCCTGTCAGTCGGCACCATACGCAGGCAGGTAGCGGCGTTATCGACGGTTCTCACTTGCGAGAACCATGATTCCCTGTCTCACCACCCAGCGGTTGGTGCTTTCCTTAAGGGCGCTGCTAACACAGGCCCTCCTACGATCCATCGTTACCCGTCCTGGGATTTGCCCAAGGTTTGCCCAAGGTTTGCCCAAGCGTTAACTTCTCCTCCATTTGAACCGCTCGGTTCGTGTTCCCTTCACTTCCTCACCTTGAAGGTCGCCTTTTTAGTGGCCATTACGTCGGCCAGGAGGATTTCAGAGTTAGCCGCTCTATCTGTTAGGAAGGATCTCTGCATGTTCCACGAGGACAGGGTGGTCCTCAGGTTGGATCCTGCATTTATTCCTAAGGTTAATACAGGGTTTCATCGTTCTCAGGACCTGGTACTCCCTAATTTCTGTCCAAACCCTTCCCATCATCTGGAGAGAGGGTGGCATACCTTGGACGTGCGCAGGGCTCTGCGTCACTATCTTAAATGGACCTCGACTTTCCGGAAATCGGAGGCCTTATTCGTCTCTTTCCAACCGTCTACGATGGGGAGGAAGGTTTCTTCTTCCACCATCGGACGGTGGATTCTGGCCTGTATCATGAGGGCGTATGTTTCGCAGTCCCTTCCAGTCCCTTCTCAGATCACGGCCCACTCTACGCACAGTGCTGCGGTCTCTGCAGCCTGGTCTACCCAGGCCTCGCTTGAAGAGATTTGCAGGGCGGCGACTTGGTCGTCCCCCTCTTCCTTCATTAAGCATTATAGGATTGATAGGTTTGCTGCTGCAGATGCGGCTTTGGGGAGACGGGTTCTGCAGCAAGTTGTTGCTTCTCATGAGACACAAGCCTAGACTTCCCTCCCTTCGGGGACATGAGCGGCTTTGGTATGTCCCAATCAGTGGACTCTACACCCATCCTGCTGGAGAAAGGGGCGTTGTCTTACCTGAACGCCTTTTCTCAGCAGGATGGTGTAGAGTCCACGTCCCCCCCTGTTTCTCTTTAGTCTAGGCATCTGTTTTTTTGCATTTTCTTGTTTGGAGCCTTGCATCTGGATTCTTTGCCTCGACAAATCCTAAAAACTGGGGAAGACACACCCAGAGAGAGGCGTGGCAAAGTTTTTTTGTCTTAGTCTGAGCAGGAAGGCTGAAATAACCCAATCAGTGGACTCTACACCCATCAGTGGACTCTACACCATCCTGCTGAGAAAAGGCGTTCAGGTAAGACAACGCCCCTTTTCCAGAATCTTCCCAGGTATTGAGGTCAGGCTGATAGGTCTGTAATTTCCTGGATCCATTTTTTTTCCTTTTTTGAAGATGGGAACTACATCAGCTCTTTTCCAGTCCTCTGGTAGTTCCCCAGTGCTCCAAGATCTTTGAAAAATATAGTTCAGTGGTTCTGAGATCACATCTGCCAGTTCCTTGAGAACCTTG
>NW_015391770.1:14408-15541 GCF_001527695.2 Protobothrops mucrosquamatus | reverse complement strand
ATTGTTGTGCTCTATTTCTGTGGAGATGTAGTTATTTCTTATATAGAGAGCAACTCCACCTCCTCTTTTATTTGATCTGTTTCTTTTAAATAATTTAAATCCCTCTAGCTGTGTGTTCCATTTGTGGGTTTCATCCCACCATGTTTCTGTAATGGCAACAATATCATATCTGCCCTCATTGACCTGAATTTCTAGTTCATTTATACAAAGGGAAGTTGTAGGGTTGTTGCGATGGCTTGATGATAATATCACCCAGTGGCAGCACTTGCTGCTACTGCCCTGAAACAAAAAAAAAAGTTTAATGAAGTTAGTTGGGCACTTAATAAGCTGAATCAGGTCCATGATTGCCGTAATAGCCATGCACCCAGGGAAGAAGGCAGGTTGAAGTCTCCCAGCATCTGTTCCCTAAGGTCCAACCTCACAAGAGATGCTCTCCTCTTCAACTCTTACATGTTCAGAAGAATAAACCAGAATTCCATGTATATTTAGCAGACTTTTGGATTTTCATATATGTATCAGTATTGATATTTGGAAATTAATGCAATCATTTGCTTAATAATCAATTTCACTATTTTTTTGAGCTATCTAGAGTTCATTTTAAATCACATCTTCTCATTTGGCAGGTAATATACCATGAATTTTGTTGAAATTTTTGTTTGCTAAATTCTGGTTTACTCTTCAAGTTTTATTGTAGAAGAATGAGTGTGTGCTCTCACTACTTTCTGTAGTTTGTTTTGCCTTGTAGTAAAATATTATACTATGATTTAGCATTGCATGTGACATTACATAGGTTCTTGTACTTGTAAGTAGAGTAATACTACTTAAACTTGCTGATGCATAGGCAAAATGGAAATATTAGAGTCTGAGTTTCTATTAATAAATGTCAGCAGTTTGAAGACATTGCTATCAATTTGAATAACTGACTTGAAAATATTTTTCTCCAATCATGATGACCGTAGCATCCACCAATGGGTAATGATAGCCTTCCTGCCCAGTTGAGACCAAGTCAGAACTTTAGCCACGCCTCCCCTGGGCGGCTCCTTCCCAGTTCTTGACTTGGTCTCAGCTCAGTGAGAACACAATTTATTTGGCTCCTCAGCTAAGTTATTTCTTTAATTAAATTTGGTTAGTGG
>NW_015391770.1:10954-13116 GCF_001527695.2 Protobothrops mucrosquamatus | reverse complement strand
AATAAAGGTCTCTCGCATAGTACCATCCGTAGACAGATTGCAGCCCTATCTACTGTCCTCGCGTGCGACAACTTGGTTCCCTTGTCACAGCATCCGGCTGTTATGGCCTTTCTAAAAGGGGCGGTCCACACGGCACCTCCTAGGGTACACCGTTTTCCCTCCTGGGATTTACCTCTGGTGTTACAGGCCATCACGGGATCGCCGTTTGAGCCCATCCGCTCTTGTTCACTTAAATTCCTTTCGCTAAAGGTTGCCTTTCTGGTGGCCATCACTTCAGCTAGGCGCATTTCAGAGCTGGCCGCGTTGTCGGTCAGGAGTGATTTGTGTTTGTTTTTGGAGGACAGAGTGGTCCTTCGTTTGGACCCCTCTTTCATTCCTAAGGTGAATACCTGGTTCCACAGGTCCCAGGATTTAATTCTCCCAGACTTCTGTCCCAACCCGTCTCATCGTCTAGAGAGGTGTTGGCACACCTTAGATGTACGCAGGGCTCTGCGTTGCTATATCAAGAGAACAGCAACCTTCCGTAAATCGGAGGCTCTGTTTGTGTCCTTTCAGCCCTCCTCAATGGGACAGAAGGTGTCATCTTCCACTATTGGGACATGGATTAGGGCATGCATCGCTCATGCCTATGGGTCGCAGTCTCTGGCGGTTCCCGCACACATTATCGCGCATTCCACACGCAGTGCGGCCACGGCGGCGGCTTGGTCTACCCAAGCTTCCGTGGAGGAAATTTGTAGGGCAGCGACCTGGTCTTCTCCCTCCTCCTTCATCAAGCACTACAAGCTTGATAAGTTCGCTGCGGCGGATGCCTCATTTGGTAGGAGGGTTTTGCAACAGGTAGTTTCTTCTGGTGGTACACATGCCTAGATTCCCTCCCTAGGGGACATGTGGCTTTGGTAAGTCCCATTGGTGGATGCTACGGTCATCATGATTGGAGAAAAGAGCGTTGTCTTACCTGAACGCCTTTTCTCAGCATGATGACGTAGCATCCACACCCGCCCTTTTGCAACAATCTAGGCAGGTGTAGTTCATGAGGAGCCATTGCATCAAGTTTGTCAGATATGCTTCGCCTCGTCAAGAACTGGGAAGGAGCCGCCCAGGGGAGGCGTGGCTAAAGTTCTGACTTGGTCTCAACTGGGCAGGAAGGCTATCATTACCCATTGGTGGATGCTACGTCATCATGCTGAGAAAAGGCGTTCAGGTAAGACAACGCTCTTTTTTCCTTAAAAAACATTTTCTATAGCCATGGTCCTCAAACGTAGTGCAGTACCCTAGGGCAGGGCTTTTCAACTGGTGGTACGCATACCACTGGTGGTATGTCGGCACCTGACAGGTGGTACGTGTATGACAGGTAGAAAAAGCACTGTAAAAAAAAGTGTAAAAAAGTGTAAAAGTGGATGAGGTGAAGCAGCGGCAGCGGCTCACAGGCTTGTGGGAAAGTCAGCTGGAGCTGCGTGAGGTGTTGCCTGGGTCCTGCTGAGAGGCCAGGATCAGCGCACACAGCTCCAGCTGATTGGCGGCAGCCTTGGGGGTGGCAGGCAGCCCCATGCAGTCTTCAGGCGGAGATTCAACTGGAGCTGTGTGAGGTGTTGCCTGGGTTCTGCTGAGAGCCCAGGATCAGCGCATGCAGCTCCAGCTGATTGACGGCAGCCTTGGGGGTGGCAGGCAGCCCCATGCAGTCTTCAGGCAGAGATTCAGCTGGAGCTGCACGAGCTGTTGCCTGGGTCCTGCTGAGAGGCCAGGATCAGCGCGCACAGCTCCAGCTGATTGGCGGCAGCCTTGGGGGTGGCAGGCAGCCCCATGCAGTCTTCAGGCGGAGATTCAACTGGAGCTGCGTGAGGTGTTGCCTGGGTTCTGCTGAGAGCCCAGGATCAGCGCATGCAGCTCCAGCTGATTGACGGCAGCCTTGGGGGTGGCAGGCAGCCCCATGCAGTCTTCAGGCGGAGATTCAACTGGAGCTGCGTGAGGTGTTGCCTGGGTCCTGCTGAGAGCCCAGGATCAGCCCTCACAGCTCCAGCTGATTGGCGGCAGCCTTGGGGGTGGCAGGCAGTCCCATGCAGTCTTCAGGTGGAGATTCAACTGGAGCTGCATGAGGTGTTGCCTGGGTCCTGCTGAGAGCCCAGGATCAGCCCTCACAGCTCCAGCTGATTGGCGGCAGCCTT
>NW_015391770.1:0-10607 GCF_001527695.2 Protobothrops mucrosquamatus | reverse complement strand
ACATCAATTTCATTTCTTTTTGGTCCAAATTATCCATAATACCCAATAAAAATAACTGCGGTGTAAATTTTATCTTTTTCTTAAAAATCTGTTGAATATTCCACCAAATCTTAATCCAAAAGGCTTTAACATCCCTACATGTCCACCAAATATGATAATAAGTAGCGTCCATACTGCCACATCTCCAACATTTTGGTTGCAAATTTGGATACATGCAAGACAATTTTTGAGGATCCAAATGCCATCTATAAAACATTTTATAAAAATTTTCCCTTAAATTCTGTGCTTGAGTGAACTTGACATTTCTTACCCAAATTATTCCCAAGTTAATTTCTTTTCTGTATTTCTGTTGTGCAAGCATTGTGGTCTCTATTTACAGCTGGATCCTTTGGGGAGGATATTAAGTAAACACTGTACAATTGATAATAGGAAAGAATGGAACTCCATATAGCTTGATAATTTTTTGTTATACTGTTCTGTTCTTTTCCAATACTAGTTGTTAAGTTGGTAACACAGTTGTTAAGTGAATCTGGCTTCCTCATTGACTTTGCTTGTCAGAAGGTTGCAAAAGGTGATCACATGACCCTGCAACCATCATAAATATGAATCAGTTGCCAAGTGTCTGAATTTTGATCACATGACCACAGGGATGCTGCAACGGTCGTAAGTGTGAAACACTGTCATAAGTCACTTTTTTCAGTGCCTTTAAACGGTTCAGTGCCTTTCAACTTTGAACGGCCACTAAATGAACTGTTGTAAGTCGAGGACTACCTGTACTACTATAAAGAGGGGGAAAGATATAAATGGAGAAGCAGTAGACAAAGGACTGGCACAGTTTGCCGTGGATTCAGAAAGGGAAGCATTGGTTTGTGGAGATTCTGAAAAGGAAGTCGTTTGAATACTTAATTGCTTAGATGTGGAAAAGAAGGGTTGGAAGGAACTGAAGGTGAAGGAGAAATGAGCCAACTAGTTCAAATGCTCTCCCTCTAATAATTTGAACGGAAAAATGAACATAGATACGTAGGACAAAATTGTTGATTGGGGATATGGAATAATGTATGAATTCATGAAATATTCCCAATGTGATTTATGATAATTTGTAAATATGAGCAAGATGTTCTGGTGAAATATTTACAGTTATAAATGGCAGCGTTAAAAGCATGGTCACAAAAATAATAATACTGCCTGGGCAACTTTAAGCTATTCACTGTTTCTCAGTCTACCCTACTTTACAGATTGTTGTGATGGTGATAAAGATGTCTTGAGATCCTGGTGAAAAAAGACAAATATAAATAATTAAATTTTAAAATTTGATAGTGGTTTGAAAAAAATAAAAACGTCCTGCTCTATATATCCTGCCAGAGCCATAGTTTTTTTTTGAAAAGTTGCTACCCTCCTTACTTTGGTACTGCAGACCCTAACATGCATATCTATCATTGCCCAAGATCCTGCCCCATTTCTCTAAACCTACAGTGAGGGAAAAAAAATATTTTATCACTTTTTTGAAATGCGCTTTTCTGGATTTTTTTGTTGTTATTCTGTCTCTCACTGTTAAAATAAACCTACCATTAAAATTATAGACTGATCATTTCTTTGTCAGTGGCCAAACGTACAAAATCAGCAGGGGATCAAATTATTTTTTTCCTCACTGTATCATAGTAGTATATGTGCAATTCCAAACAGTGTAGCCTTTTGTAAATGACCAGATGAGCCCATGCCCCATGCCTTCCATGGCAGAATAAGGGGAGGGAGAACCCATGCAACTGGGAATGATGATGGCGGCAGCTGAGGAGCAACAGAGACGAAGACGGTTACAATTTTGGGTTTTTTTGGGAGAGCCAGGACATATTCTCAGAGTTTGCCCAGCCAGAAAACTCCAGAGGGAGGGAAACCTCATAAACCAGAGTGCAAGAGAGGGTCATCCTGCGTGCCAATCACCAGTCCAGGGAAACAACAGCGGCCCCTCTCCCAGGAGCTCACAGGAGGGCCCATACCATTTTTAAAGAGAGCTCAGGTCCTACCAGAGCAAGGTATGGTATTAAAACTTTCTGTTACTTTGTCTTTGAGCCCCTGGCACATGGAAAGACGGGGCTTTAATTGATTCTGGAGCGACCACTAATTTTACAGACTTTGCAATAGTTGAGGCATTGTGAATACGTACAGTGGAATACGTTCCTTTTGTATAGGTAGAGTCAATAGACAGCCTTTGAAAGCTGGTCCAACAATGCAAGCTACAGTACCACTGTTACTACCAATTGGAGATCATGCCAAGCATTCATCTCTCTATATGTGACACAGAGCCATCAAGTCCCAATTGTCTTGGGGGCTGTGTGGCTGAAGCGTCATAATCCTGCAATAGTTGTGGAGCGAGGGACTATGTCTTTCATCACTTGACCTGCCAGCTTCACCATGCAAAACCAGTGACTTTTGCAACAGAAAGCCAAAAGGTCTCCCGGGGGAGGGGGGGAAGGAAATGGGAAGTGCAGTTACCAGCCAAGTATGCAGACTTTGCAGATGTTTTTGGGGGAAGAGGAAGCATCAGTCCATAGAGACTGTGACTGTTTAATTGAATTCATCCCAGGGCCTGAAATTCCAGCTAAGAGCCAGTATCCAATGTCAGCAAAGAAACTGTCGATCTTAAAGCAGTATTTGGATTCTAATTTGCAGAAAGGATTTATCAGACCTTCTAAATCGTCAGCTTCAGTACCTACTGTACCTTTTTTGTCCCTAACAAGACACAGGTTTTCTGAACCTCAGCAGTGAAGTCCCTATGTGCACAGTCTACAATTACAAAGGTCTTAACAAGATCACAGTTAAGGGACCATTACCCACTTACCACTCATATCAGATTTGCTGAATAGATTGCAAAGTGCACACATATTTACCAATATGGATCTCAGAAATGCGTATAACCTCATTAGAGTCAAAGAGGAGCATGAAACTTAACGGCAATTCAATCCCAGGTATGGGGAAAATTTTTTTTTCAAAATTTTTATTAATTTTCTATTATTACATTTGATTAGTGCTTAATATACATCGTGTTGTCTGGGTTAATTTGTTTGCTTAATAATACAAGTTACGTTCTTAGTCTCTACCCCTTTTTTCCGACCATTGATAAAATAAATTCCATGTTTGAAAATATTCTGTATCTTCTTTCTCTTTGATCCTCAATGTAAGTCTGTCCATTTCAGCACAGTCCAATATCTTCTTGATTATCTCTTCGTCTAGTGGTGTTTCTTCATTATTCCAGTGCTGAGCAAATACAATCCTCGCTGCTATTAGTACATGCAATGTTAAATATAAATTTTGCTTATCAGATTTTTCTGGTATTATACCTAGTAAGAAAAGTTTAGGTTTAAAATCTACATGTTTTCCTAGCATCTTTTCTAACCAAATGTGTATTTTTGTCCAATTTTGTTTGCTTTAACACAGGTCCACCACAAATGATAATATGTGCCAGATTTTTGGTTACATTTCCAACATTTACTAGACATATTTTTAAACATTTTTGCTAATCTAGCAGGTGGTAAGTGCCATCTATAACAGGGCTTTTCAACCTTTTCACCCATTGTACCACTTTTAGGATATGGCAATATCCGAGTACCACCAGTCGCCTAGCAAGGTGTCAAAAACTTGATGACCAAAAAAAAGAAAAGAAAAGAAAAAAGTGATAAAGTACTGGTAGTCTTCAACTTACAACAGTTCGCTTAGTGACTGTTTGAAGTTACAATGGCACTGAAAAAAGTGCCCCCCCAAGCCATAGCCGAGCAAGACAGCGCCTGGTGGCACTCTTCCTCCTGTCCGAGGTTTTCATTGTTGTGAGCATTTCTATTGAGGATTGGCAACGGGGGTGGGGTGGGGGTTGTTTTGTTTTTATTCCCCCCATCTGCTGGGTGGTTGTAGCAGGTTTTGGTCACTTCACATGACCCTGGGACACTGTGACTGTCATAAATATGAATCAGTTGCCAAGCATCTGAATGTAAATCACAAGACCCTGGAGATGCTGCAACATTCCAGCTGATTGGTGCTTCTTCTGGGCTCAGCAGAAGCATCAGGATCAGTGTGGCTTTCCAGCTGATTGGTGTTTCTTCAGGGCTCAGCAGAAGCACCAGGATCAGCGCCGAGCTCCAGCTGGAGCCTGGCGCTGATCCTGGTGCTTCCACTGAGCCCTGACAGCCCCAAAGAAGCACCGATCAGCTGGAAAGCGGCACTGATCCTGGCGCTTCTGCTGAGCCCTGACAGCCCTGCAGCTCCAGCCATCTCTTGCTCAGGCTTGTGCGGTGCTGCCACCAGTTCAGCTCATTCCCTTCCCCTGCTACCACTTTTCTAGGATGGTCGCGTACCACCTGCCAGGTGCCAATGTACCACAGGTGGTACCCGTACCACTGGTTGAAAAGCCCTGATCTATAAAACATCTTATATAAGTTTTCTTTATAAGAAGTTGCCATTGTCAATTTATAATTTCTTTCCCAGAGATTTTGCCATTTCTCTAATTCTATATTATATCCAAAGTTTTTTGCCCATTGTATCATTGTATCTTTCACTTGTTCATCCTCCATTTTCAAATTTAATAGAAAGTTATATAGTTTCTTAGTCAGTTTTTCATCAGAGGTCAACAATATCTGATCAAACATTGTCTGTTCTTTGTAAAAGCCATATATTTTCTCATCTTTATCATATCTCGATTGCATTTTCAATTGAGGCCACCATGATAATTCAATGCCCTGGTCTAAAAGCTCTTGTTTAGATTTTATTTTCCCTTCAGTATCCAAAATATCCTTATATGTCAAAAAAATTTCATATTGCGCCAAGTTCGGGTGAACAAATGCTTCCATCGTTGAAAGCCATCTTGGGATTTTCAAGTAGATTTTAGCTTTTAGCTTTTCCCACTCAAAAAGTAGTGAATTTCTTACATAGTGGTTTTGAAAGTATGAGTTTTATTCTCATTATCAACTTTTTCTCTTTCTTTTTTCAGTTTATAAGCCAGCCATCTTCCCGGTTTATTTGCATTTTTGAAAAAGTTTTGTTTTGCCCTTTTGATTTGTTGAGCCAATTCTTCTGACTCCTATTAGATTTAATTTATGTTTAATTATCTCCATTTGTCTTTTAAGGGTTTTCTTTTGTGGATCTCTTTGAAGTTCTAGATCCAATTTCTTAAACTCTTCCCTTAACATTGTACACTGTTGCTTTTTCTCTTTATTCTTTTTAGCCATGTAAGTTATAGCTAGTCCTCTGAAGTATGCTTTGGCTGTATCCCATACGTTCTGGAGTGAAGTGTCTTCTTTTTTATTTTCTTTAAAAAAAATCATTTCCTTTACTGCTGTTTCTGTAAATTCTTTCTCTTTTAATAAGGATTGATTCAATGTCCACCTTGATTTCTTCTTTACTCCTCTCCCGATCAGCTTTATCGGATTATGGTCAGCCCAAATGTTGGGTTCTATCTCAACCTCATGCATATTAGTTCTTAATTCAGGGGACATCCATATCAATTCTAGACCATGATTTGTGTCTATTCAAATAAAATGTATACTGAGTTCTTTTTGGGTTCATTTCTCTCCAGACATCCTGTATGCAGATTTCTTCTGCCATTTTAAAAAACGCCTTAGGTAATCTCTTCCTTCTTTTCCCCCCTTATTTTACTACTGTTGTAATCTAATTTTTCATCCACAATTGTGTTAAAATCTCCTACTAAACAGATATTTTGATATTCCATTTCCAATATTTTCCTGTGTAGATTTTGATAAAAAATTGCTTGTTTGTTGTTTGGTGCATGCATTGCTATTTATCAATGTCTTTTTTTATTTATCATTATTTCCACCATTAGAATTCTTCCTTCTTCATCTGTATAGACCTGTTTGGAGTCTACTGTCTCTTTGATATATAAAGCTACTCCCCTTTTCTTTTGTTGTGCTGCTGTGAAATGAAGATTCCCAATTTTCGGGCATTTCAAGAGTTTATAATGTTTTTTTTTTATATGTGTTTCTTGAAGGTAAATTATGTCTGTTTTTAATTTTCGTAATCGTGTAAAGATTTTTTTTCCTTTTTGAGGGGGAGTTCAATCCATTAATATTCATTGAAAGGATCCCACTTTCCTTTTCCATCTTATTTACTTATATTTAGGTTTTGGTTTCCTAGTAGTTCTTCTCTGTCTTTGTTCTCTTACTAGTCCCTCTCCTTCTAGGTATGTATTTTCTTTTCCTTTTCCTTCTTCTTTGCTTTGTGTATCTGCCTCTTCTTTTGCTGGCTCTTTCTGTTTTTCAAATTCCCTGTCTGCTTGTATGTCTTGTGTTTTTTCTTCAAATAAACTTTTATGTCTCTCATAAAATTCTGCTGCTTTAAAGGTGGAGTCCAATCTGTATCTTCTAGAATTCCAGTTGATTAGGATCCCCTCCGGGACCAACCATCTAAAGTTTACTCATTTTTCATTTAATTTTGTGGTCAAAAATTGGTATTGTTTCCGAGAATCTCTTATCCTCCAGGGGATCTGTTTCAGAACCACAATCTCCTTTTTTCTGTATTGCAGTGGTTCTTCCGTCACTCTTTTCAGTATTTCATCCCTTATTGTTCTCTTCACAAATCTAACATGTACCTCCCTGGGCACTCTATCTCTTCTTGCATAGCTTGAATTGACTCTATATATTTGATCCAGTTCTCTTTCCATCTTCTCTTTCGCAATTTCCAGTGCTTCGGCTAGCATGTTTGTGATCAATTCTGTTAGATCTTCCTCCTTATCTTCCGGTATGTTCTGGAATCTTAGTAGGTACAAAGCTTTCTTCATCTCCAATGCTGCCACTGTGTCTTCCAAATTTTTATTTGCCTGTGCCAGTCTTTGGTTTTCTTCTTTTATTTCCTCCATCTTTTTCTCAGTTTCCTCTGATTTGTCTTCCATTTTCTGATTTTTTGTTCATTCTTTGTAATCATTTGTTGGAAGTTTTCTAGTTGGGAGTTTATGTTAAAAACCTGCTCATTTATCTTATCCATTTTCTCCAGTACAGGAGATGGAGAATCCACCAATGGGTATTCACAGTCTGCCTGCTCTTGAGACCAAGTAGCCAAACTTGACACGCCCCCTCTTGCTAGGAGATCCAGTCTTAACTTGGTCTCAGCTCTTGAAAGACGTCTCAGGTTTGGCTCTCGAGTAGCAGGTTAGAAAACTCCATTGGTGAATTCTCCTCTTTCCCTTATTTAAATCAGATCCTCCTTATTTGTAATTCCTAATTGACATCCTCCCTTAAATTTTCCTTTCTCACTGGGATCAGTGTTGTTTGGAATTAATTGCTTGAGGAGTGGGAGGTGGGGGGGGAAGGATTCCTGCAGCGTTCATTTGCTGTTTGCTCCCAGGGCTCTGGGGGGAAATTTTCCTTAGGCAAGCTTGCCTTAGAATCCCCTCTTTCTCCCCTCCCCGGTTTCGGATTACAGCAGCAGCCCTTCGTGCTGCAGGCCTCCGTTTTGTTAGTCAAGCAGCAGCCTTTTGTGCTGTAGGCTTGGAATTCGCCGTTCTTAGTAATTGGAGCCTCCGGATTGTCCTCGGCAGCCGGGAAACTCCCGCGGGCGCCATTTTGGTTGTCATTGGAGACAACGAACTCATAAATTTTACTGCAGATTCGGAGGCTTCCAATTGATTTAAACTTCGGAGCAGCCTTTGGTGCTGCTCTGGAATCCAGCCCCGGCATCAGTAACCTCCGTTTTAAAGCCTCAAGTGTTTTTTGTGACGAAAAACAGATCGCGGCCGCCATTTTGGAGCCGCTGATCAGGGAACGGAGTGCGTAAGCAGGCTCTTCTGCTTCTGACATTTGTTTGGGACCTTTTTCTGTGATTTCAGAATTCCCCTCAAGTGCTTGTAGGCCAGGATCAGTCTGTCCCACCGCAGCATTATCAGAGTAATAACAAATTTCACGAACCTGCGGGCCGCCATTTTGAAACACATTTACCTAAGTCATTAAGGCCTACCCCAGTGTCCACCTACAGGCCTCATCACACAACTTAATCTTGCAATTTTATTCTCTAATCACCGCCATTTGAATTGATCCTCTCTTGCCAGGCCTTGATTCAGATCCTCTGTACCCTTTATTGGGAATATTTGGTTTTAACTTTCTGGTGCACATTGCCTGGCCATCTAAGGCCTCCGGGCGGAGCCCAGAGAGTGGTTCCAAACGTGCCTTCGGTACCTAACTCAAACGCAAGTACCGTGACCATTGCCCAGAGAGAAATAATTTTTGGTCAGGTGGTCAGGGGAACAGTCTTGTTACTTGTTCCAATCTCACTCCCGTCAGCTTCTTGCCTGCCAGAGCATCCCCTCAGCTTGTCTGAGACTGCTCCACTGGGATGGAGAGCTCCTCGTTGCCTCAATCCACTCCATCCTCCAGTCACGGCTGCCATAAATCTCCTGAACAGGAGGCGGCAGGCAAGGCCAAGTCAAAGACTAAGCACACGCTTAAAAAGTCTTCCAAGCTGGCGGAGAAGCAAGCCAGCCGTAGGCACCAGGCTCTGGAGAAGGAGTTCTCCAGAGCACAGAGGCAGGCCGGGCTAGATATGATACAATTGGTGGCCCCTGAAGCTGATCTCCCCTTAGGTCCCTCAACTTCAGCTCAGGGTGTATGGTCCATCCCAGGGACACCGGTCACCATGGGTTCACCCCCCACTGTGACTCAACACTCTACAACAGCTCCGGGCGCAGTTTCTGAGGCCACATTTACTCCTACGGCAGCGGGTCTCAGGGGACCGGATCTTGGAGATATTTTCTCTGACGGTCGTTTGAGGCCTTGTTGTCCAAGGTGGTGGATAGGGCCTTAGCCCAGCGTTTCACTCAGTCACCCGTCCAAGGGGCTTCCACATCAAGCATGCCTCTTTATGAGGCTCCCACGGAATTTCCCATACTCCAGGAGCCTACTTCTCCCACGCATTCTTCCATGAGCGGTTACTCTTCCCCTCAAGGTGAGGAACAACCGGATCTCATTCTGTCAGAGGAGGAGGAACTTCCTCCGGAGCCCTCTCCTACGGGGGGTCTTTTCAATTCGGCCCTTTTTCTCTCAATCCTACGTAAGGCCACGGCAACTGCAAATATAGGCTCAGATCAATTTCCTCAACCGCAGGCTTCCTCAGATACCAGCCCCAACCTGATATTCTTTGAGACGGTGGCAACTGAACATCACGTTCCGTGCCCCTCCATCTTCCTAAAAGGGATAAAAAAACCATGGGCTTCCCCTTCCACATTCCCTTCTGTAAGCGGGACTGATAAAAAGATTTATAGCACCTCCACGGATCTCAACGATGCGCTGGAGCTTCCCAAAGTTGATGAGGCATGGACCCCCCCTGGTATCCCAGACAGCTATTGCTGGGGATTTGTCGCAGGCGCTTAAGGCGGACGACAAGAAGTGGGAACACACATTTAGAAAGACCCATCAATCAGCGGCCTGGGCTATCAAAACAGCCAGCTGTGCGTCCTTTTTCGTTAGAACCACTCTTCTGTGGTTACGCCAGCTCCAGGCCAGGGTTCCTGCCGAGGATTTGCGCACCCACCAGGACCTAAGCAAGATGGTGGCAGCTACTGAGTACGCTGCGGATGCAACGCTTCAGTCTGCCGTCTTTGCCTCTAGATCTATGGCGTCCAATATTACAGCCAGAAGGATGCTGTGGTTAAAACATTGGCAGGCTGACACCAAACTCAAATGGAGTCTAGCATCTGCTCCTTATCTGGGCAACAATTTATTTGGGGAGGCCCTGGCCCCGTACCTTGTGGAGAACAAGGACAAGCACAAAGTCATGGCTCACATAAACAAGAAGGCCGACAAGCGTCCTGCTCCCTATTTTCGCAGACAGTCCTTTCGACAGACAGCGGGCACGTCGGTCACTCAGCCCTCCCGCACATACACTTCCAGACAGGAAAGGCCGTACGACCGTCCTTATGACAGGACAGGGTTTCGGCCCAGGCAACAGGGACAGAATAAGAGGCCATTTCGTGGGGCAGGACGTCCATATAGAAAATCTAAGTGACTCCTACTCTGCCCTCCCCATCGGGGGAAGACTAGCCCACTTCTTTCATTAGTGGGAACTCACCTCCACGGACAACTGGGTCCTCCAAACCATCCAATTCGGTCTGTCCCAGGAGTTTCTAGCAAGACCCCCGGACCGATTCACGACCTGTTCTGTTTCCAGGGATACGCACAAGCAGGGACTCATGCAGGAGGCCATCCAACATCTCATAGAGATTCAGGCCATAGAACCGGTGCTGACAGACCACAGGGGAAAAGGGTTCTACTCCATTCTCTTTGTGGTCCCCAAGTCCTCAGGGGGGTGGAGAGCGATCCTGAACCTCAAACATCTCAACCATTACATCACTTACAAAAGATTCAAGATGCACTCCCTCCAGTCCATCCTGGGAGGCATCAGACAGGGAGACTTCCTGGCGTCAATAGACCTCACGGAAGCATATCTCCACATCCCCATTCATCCAGCTCACCGACGGTTTCTAAGGTTCTGCTACAACAGCAGACATTATCAGTACAAGGCCCTTCCCTTTGGCCTCTCATCAGCACCCAGGGTGTTCACCAAAATCCTGGCTGTCCTGGCCGCCCATCTGAGGAAGATACCAATACGCGTCCAGTGTT
>NW_015391769.1:20041-22733 GCF_001527695.2 Protobothrops mucrosquamatus | reverse complement strand
TTCCTTCCTTCCTTCCTTCCTTCTTTCCTTCCTTCCTTCCTTCCTTCCTTCCCTCCCTCCCTCCCTCCCTCCCTCCTTCCTTGCAACAGGTAGATCCAAAGCATTCTCTTTCTACCATTAATCAGTTTTAAATCCATCAACACTGACAACAGCTTCTTCGTTTCATGCAAAGACTAAAGGCCAGCTTTTAAGAGCTCGTGTTTAAAATACACGAAATATCCTAATTTGCTTGGCAAGGTTTTCTTCTTACTGATGCTCATTCATTGTCAGCATACAGTCATTGCATTTTCTGCTGTGTCCTGCTGTTTTTCCCCAACCCCTGTAATGTCCTTTTTTTCCTTTAATTGAATGCTCTATCATCCTTCCTAAAGCTAATTTTGCTGTGGTTGTCATGTTTGATGCAAGACCCCAAGATTGGTGAATGTTGCACTTTTTAAACCCACTGGCAAGAAATCACATTACACTCAGGGTAATTACATTGTTCTAAAAATGTGATTATATGTTTCGACAACCAACTTCCCATTAAATTACCTCAGATCAGTCTCAATCTATAGGATAGAATCCTCCTGATTTAGATGTTAAAAGTGTAATAAATCTGAGATGGAGTCATCTGCATATCTATATATCTATATATCTATATCTATATCCATATCTATTATATCTATTATATCTATTATATCTATCTATATCTATATCTATTATCTCTATTATATCTATCTATCTATCTATCTATCTATCTATCTATCTATCTATCTATCTATCTATCTATCTATCTATCTATCTATCTATCTCTAGTAGGAAACAAAACATGAGCACCAGGAGGTTGTAAAACAGTTAAAAGTTTTAATAAAACATTAAAAACCTTTAAAAGAATATTAAAAAGGACCTAGCTTTTGTTGGATCCTACCAACATCGTCAGGGTAAAGAATAACTCAATGGGAGAAACCATTTATAGGCCAGCCTGCGCCCGGGCCCTAGATCTCGTGATGGGTCCTGGATAACCAATCGATGTATGCCCCTCATCACTCTCATTAACTATCCTTGCATTGACACTCACACCCCCTCTAGGGCCCGGGCGCAGGTGTTGGCTGGCCTATAAATGGTTTCTCCCATTGAGTTATTCTTTACCCTGACGATGTTGGTAGGATCCAATGAAAGCTAGGTCCTTTTTAATATTCTTTTAAAGGTTTTTAATGTTTTATTAAAACTTTTAACTGTTTTACAACCTCCTGGTGCTCACGTTTTGTTTCCTACTATGGATATACCCAGGAGTCACTCGTTTGTCTTCAGTGTTATTTTTAACCACTATCTATCTCTGTCCGTCCGTCCGTCCGTCCGTTTGCCCACCCGCCTGAAGGCAGGACAAGAAACAACGGATGGAAACTAACCAAGGAGAGAAGTAACCTGGAACTAAGGAGAAACTTCCTGACAGTTAGAACAATTAACCAGTGGAAGGACTTTTCTCCAGAAGTTGTGAATGCTCCAACACTGGAAGTTTTTAAGAAGAGACTGGACAGCCATTTGTCTGAAATGGTATAGGGTCTCCTGCCTGAGCAGGGGGTTGGACTAGAAGACCTCCAAGGTCCCTTCCAACTTTACTACTACTACTACTACTACTACTACTACTACTACTACTACTACTACTACTACTACTACTACTGTTGTTGTTGTTGTTGTTGTTATTATTATTAGTAATAGTAATAGTAATAGTAATAGTAATAATAATATAAACACACTGTGAATGTTGGTTTTCACCAGGAACCGTACCTTTTAATTTTCTCCCCCCAAAACTGGATTCTGTGATTTTTTCTTTTTCTTTTGACCTTCCAATCTACCCAACCATCCTAGGATTTCTGGACTGTCTCCGTTCTGAGTTTGAACTGAGCCCCATTCTGCTTACCTTCCAAGTCAATCAGAAAGAACAACTATTTTTTTTAAATGCTCTTTAGGTAAATCTTTCAATGCCTTTTCAAAAAAAAAATGTCCACACCCAAAGCCGTGATATTCATTTCCCATCCCATTGTAACTAACATGAAGATGCTTTTAAAACTAGCAGGAAAAATAAGTCCCCCCCCCCACCCCTTAAAATCCATTTGCTTTTCACGGTTTAGAAATGGTAGTTTTCCCATAGTGGCTTCTGCCTTTCCAAATGACTGCTTTATTAATAGACAAAGGGCTGCAGCCTACTCCCTTACCTGGGAGTAAGTAAGCTTCCAACCCAGTGGGCCTCCTTGTTAAGAGTAAACGGACACCAGATTGCAGCGTAATCCTGTTAGCATTGTCAACTAGCTGATTGATTTCCCGGTTCCTGCTTCAGTTCAATTCTTTTGTTTTGGCCCTGAGCCATGTGGATAAAAAAAAAAAGAAAAAATTCCAGCTGGAAAGAAACACCGTCCTCTCAAATCCAATGTAAAAACAAGCTTGTACAAGCCGGAACCTCTGTGCACAAATGTAAAGCCGGTGGTTCATAAAAATTTAAAGAGTCTTGTTTCCAGCCACTTACGGTCACGTCAACATTTCTCTTTAGGCGGATCTCCCAATAACCCCATCAACAACAACTCCTGTTTAGGGCATCTCTTTGGAATTGTTCAGAAATAGATCTTCTTTCTTTCTTTCTTTCTTTCTTTCTTTCTTTCTTTCTTTCTTTCTTTCTTTCTTTCTTTCTTTCTTTCTTTCTTTCTTTCTTTCTTTC